>NC_137677.1:40388948-40403948 GCF_963989245.1 Nansenia antarctica
ATAAACGTGGATCTGAAGTAGTTTAAAAAACCCAAAATGGCTTAATGGTGTTTAATTTGGAGGTTGTTTTTTCCAAAGGCACCGGTAGTTGTGGCGAACGCAGGAAGGATGTGATTACTTCGTTAATTAGTGTCACAGTCGTCAGCAGATTGTCGGCGAAAGAATGTTTACACTCATTAGTCTACTTGTTAAAACTTTGTCTATCGCTTTCTATTATAGCCACCTGTTTTTTTGTGAATACATTCTAAGTAATGCATTTAAAGTCTGTTATAACGATCCGTAAGCTGTTATGAATTCTTCATATGTGTCATGTTTTATGAACACACCTTTAAGGCTCATAACACGCTCCTTTGGCGTTGTGGTTAGCACGACCAGTTGGGAAGCGGGAGATCGAGACGTGCTGGTTACTCTACCCTGGGTTTTGTCACAGGCTCATAAAATGTTACCAACCTTTATCTAAAGCCCCACTTTTTTGCATTTGTACTTCTCTGTTACTCAACTCTACAGAATGATTGACAACTAAAGCGTTATTTACACTACCGAGCCAAACCAAGCTGAGCCAAGCCTTCCTGCGCTGGAAAACGTGAAAGGAACATATCTGAGCCATTACGGTTCGGGTCGGTCCTGTCGTGTGTAAAGCCCTGTCTTCTGACCCTTCTTCTTCATCTTCACCATCTTTAGCTGTTTTGTCTGAACGCCACTGTGATGAGAAAAGAACACATTCTTGTCAGTTTGTCAATACCACAGAGAACTCAGCATCTGTGGTGTAGAGGGGGAGATCTGCTAATGATAGTGTCCATTACGCCAAACTACCCTTGCTTAATTGCTTCCGTGGAGCAGCGGGGGCTCATGAGAAGGATTTTCCACAGCTGAGAACCGTCAGAGGATCTTGGACGGGGAACAAAGCCCCGAGTCGTCGCTGCGGAAGGGGGCGCACAGCCTTCCTCACGAAAATTAACCAGGAATCGTCACTCGGCTTACAAACCACCATACGACAACAACATCAGCAGGGACCCCAGGAAAAAAAGAAGGAGGAAAAAAAAAAGAGGAAGAGAGTCATTTCGTGGCCACCACTGTGGGAATGTTGTTAAATGTGTTTTCCTGAGGCCCCGGGAATCCCACACTGGAACCTGTAAGCATGGAAAAGGACCCAGGAGAGGGGGCCTGCTCAGGGGTGTGTGTGTGTGTGTGTGTGTGTGTGTGTGTGTGTGTGTGTGTGTGTGTGTGTGTGTGTGTGTGTGTGAGTATGTGTATGTGTATGTGTATGTGTATGTGTATGTGTATGTGTATGTGTATGTGTATGTGTGTGTGTGTGTGTGTGTGTGTGTGTCTGTGCGTTTACGTTTGCGTGTGTGTGTCTGTGTGTGTATATGTGTGTGTGCGTGTATGCGCGCGTGTGTGTGTGTGTGTGCATGTGTGCATGTGTGTGTGTGTGTGTGTGTGTAGGACTGAATCGGACAGTACGTACAGAGCGGTTCACAGGGCTGCAGAGTGAGGTCATGTGCTCTATGGTCCATGCATCATTCTGTGTCACCCAGCCCCAAGGCACCAGAACTGTACCACTGAAGCCTCCACCACACACACAAATAGACCCACTCTAACACACACAATCACCATGTACACACGTCATGCTGTGTCACTCATTCAGCCCCACGGTACTCTTCACACACAACACAACACACACACACACACACACACACACACACACACACACACACACACACAGCTTCTTGTGAGTCCTGTAACCTTTAACAACACTTTTCCAACTATACACTTGCGTTTGTGTACTGTTCCATTGATCTGAGGATATAAGCAGAGCTGGAAAACAAATTGGTGGACGTCATTCTCTGTGAATCAGCTCAACTAACCTTGAAAAAGAAACTAAAATGACTGGATGTTTCATTCATATCTTAATAGTACAGCCTCTCTATAAAAAGAAAAAAAAAGAAAAACGTCTAGCACGACGACTGCCAATGGCCCCTGGATTGAGCATAGATGACTTCTTCCTGCTATGACTGGTGGATAGATGATTCACTTACTTAGTCAAATGTATTTGTTGCCAGTTGCTTTGGAATAAGGCGTCTGCTAAATGCCAAAAAATCTAAATGTAATATAAATGCCTCATTTACGACTGAGTACGTGTGGCGTCCTGTGTACAGTATGTGCTTGGGTGCGTGTGTGTGAGTGTGTGTGGGGGTATGAATGAATGAATGAATGATGAATGAATGGTCTTTATTGTCATTGATATAGTACAGGTACCAAACAACGAAATTTGGGAGGGGGGTATGTATGTGCACATGGCGTGTGTGTGTGTGTGTGTGTGTGTGTGTGTGTGTGTGTGTGTGCGTGAGTGTGTGTATGGGTATGTGCGTGCACATGCCGTGTGTGTGTGTGTGTGTGCTCGTGCGTGTGTGTATATGCGTGCACATGGCGTTTGTGTGTGTGTACGACGTGTGTGACCCTACCGACAGAATGGGATCGGCTCCAATGCTCCGGCGGAACACCGCATCAAATCAACCATTTCCTCCCCAGATAAGGAGCTTCCCAGATCTCCAATAGGCAGAAAGAGAACGGCGAGAGAAGGAGAGAGAAACCCCTGGAAAAGGCATTGTTTTGGCTGCAGCCCCCCACCCCCACTCCAAGACCCCTCTCTCCCCCTTTACATCAAGGGCTATACAGTATGTATATCAATATGATATACACTCACTGAGCACTCATTTTATTAGGAACACCATACTAATACTGGGTAGGGCCCCAATTCTTCATGGCATTGATTCCACAAGATGTTTCCTTTGAGATTCTGGTCCATGATGACATGATTGCATCACGCAATTCCTGCAGATTTTTTTTTCAGGTGTACTTTCAAGTTGTGAATCTCCCCCGTTCTACCACATCCCGAAGGTGAGCAATTGGATTCAGATCCAGTGACTGGGAAAGCCACTGAAGAACATGAGTCATCACGTCGGAGAGGTCCACTCACCAGGACTCATGTGTTCTGACTTCTGATCTCCTCATACTCAAGGTCAACCCCCAATTTCTCGAAATAATCATCTCAGCTATTTCATCCAGACACTCATACTGACCATGCGCCCTGTAGAAGTGTTGTACCTCATCATAACCAAAGCTAAACAGACTTACATATAATTGTGTTTTTTAATACGTGTTCAGGTGACACAAATTATTTAGAAATGCTAGAAATCATGTTTTGAAAACACAACAAATTGGTCATAGAGAGAGTTTCTGTGAAAATGCATTTTCCCCATTGTTTACATTTTGTTGGTAACCCTGCATGCAGAAGTCACTGATGGCTGCTTTAACCCCTGCTTATAATAGAAGGAACGGCAGACCTGAGTTGAGTATCTGCGACTCTGAAGACAACCACTGACTAACAACCAATAACAAGATATAGTGTACAGCGTATGCAATGAACATGATCCATTTCGACACAAGGTCATTCCCTTTTTTTCACTTCCAGTGTTTATTTAGTAACCGTGAAAAACAGCAGGTGATACCATGCCACTGCATTATTCCCAGATTAGTATGCTGAGCAGAGTGGGAATATGGGCTTGGATGTGTGCGCCGTTGCGTGACAGCGAAGCCCGGGATCCTGTCCTCAGTGAATTCCATCCCAGAGTGCGCGGCTCATGTGGTTTCCCAACGCTTTCTGAAGTCCCAGAAAGGGGTGGAGGGGTGGGGGGGGGGGGCTTGATTTATGCCCTCACATGTCATCTCTCCCCCTCAGTGACACTCCGCTGAGACGGAGCCAAAGATGAGACCAGACGAGACGAGATGATTGTCCTCATGCGTAGTTGTGAGTAGAGCCTCCCAGTGTTTCCACACACAGTATAAAAGTCTGGAGTTGTGCAGTGCCTTCTCTCTTCTTCTTTTTTTTTATCAGTCATCAATCCGGTAATACGCAGATGATGTACTGTGGTGTGAGAGTAGGATGGTACATTGTGGTCTCCACGTTTCTCTCTCTGTGGAAAAACACTGTGTCTCTTACAGTCTTCATGTGGGGTATATCTCTCTGTTTGAAATACGTATATCCTGGTTGATTGAGATATCCAGATGATGTGTGTGTATATTTTGTGGGTCATTTCCCTTAAGTTTAATGTTTGGCACACTGGCATTATCCAGGACAGCTACACGTTTTTCACAAGTACTATTCTGTACATCATAGTACTGTCTTGCTGATGTAGCAGATGTAGCAGATGTGATTTGTCATCACATCTCTCTCATCACTGAGCTGTGAGAGAGACCTGTCTTGTAAGACCTTGAGGATATAGGCTACTCTGTTCTAAGATCTTGGGGAAATAGGCTACTCTAAGTCCTTGGGGATATAGGCTACTCTAAGACCATGGGGATATAGGCTACTCTGTTCTAAGATCTTGGGGATATAGGCTACTCTGTTCTAAGTCCTTGGGGATATAGGCTACTCTAAGACCATGGGGATATAGGCTACTCTGTTCTAAGATCTTGGGGATATAGGCTACTCTGTTCTAAGACCTTGGGGATATATGCTACTCTAAGATCTTGGGGATATAGGCTACTCTGCTCTAAGAGATTGGGGATATAGGCTACTCTGTTCTAAGACCTTGGGGATATAGGCTACTCTAAGATCTTGGGGATATATGCTACTCTAAGATCTTGGGGATATAGGCTACTCTGCTCTAAGACCTTGGGGATATATGCTACTCTAAGATCTTGGGGATATAGGCTACTCTAAGATCTTGGGGATATATGCTACTCTAAGATCTTGGGGATATAGGCTACTCTAAGATCTTGGGGATATAGGCTACTCTGCTCTAAGATCTTGGGGATATAGGCTACTCTAAGATCTTGGGGATATAGGCTACTCTAAGATCTTGGGGATATATGCTACTCTAAGATCTTGGGGATATAGGCTACTCTAAGACCTTGGTTATATAGGCTACTCTGCTCTAAGATCTTGGGGATATAGGCTACTCTAAGATCTTGGGGATATAGGCTACTCTAAGACCTCGGGGATATAGGCTACTCTAAGACCTTGGGGATATAGGCTACTCTAAGATCTTGGGGATATAGGCTACTCTAAGATCTTGGGGATATAGGCTACTCTGTTCTAAGACTTTGGGGATATAGGCTACTCTAAGATCTTGGGGATATAGGCTACTCTAAGATCTTGGGGATATAGGCTACTCTAAGATCTTGGGGATATAGGCTACTCTAAGATCTTGGGGATATAGGCTACTCTGCTCTAAGATCTTGGGGATATAGGCTACTCTAAGATCTTGGGGATATAGGCTACTCTAAGATCTTGGGGATATAGGCTACTCTGCTCTAAGATATTGGGGATATAGGCTACTCTGTTCTAAGATCTTGGGGATATAGGCTACTCTGTTCTAAGACCGTGGGGATATAGGCTACTCTGCTCTAAGACCTTGGGGATATATGCTACTCTTTGGCTGTATGGTAGACATTTGGGTTCCCACAATGGAGACTGGGGATGATTCCTATGGCACGGATTTAAGGAAATTGGAAATCATAAAGACAGCTTCAGTCTTGAGTTTTGAGAGGACTTTTCAGGAGTTATACTCCTGAGGTGACTCTACCAGTATACATTCAATTCAGCGGATGGGAATCAAATTAAAATCCATCCGAATTCAGTGAGTTACGAGCAGTATTCAATGAATCTCCTGAAACTATAAAATTGAATCAGATCTGAGCCCAAACCCAGCTATGCAGGACATCATCCACCATTATCCACCATCTCGCCATCTCTACTGCCTCTCTCTCGTGTGTGTCCTGCCCAGGGAGGGCAGCCTGTGCTGGGACATGAGGAGAGCCAAGAGAGCCTGGCTCTTTTACAACGGGGCTGCTCCCCAGTTCATCTCTCCCTGACTGGGTTTCATCCCTGACTTGCTCCCCTCTCTCGTCAAAAGGACAGGCGTCTATTAAGCAGACCTGGCCCCTGTAATTTAACCGTCAGACTAGGCAGGACGCTCAATTTACGGCACTCGTCCCGCCTCTAATTTTCTCGCCCGCACACCAGCCGCTCGGTGGGTGAACCCTGTGGCTGCCGAACCTCCGTGACAGACAGGCAGACAGACAGACAGACAGGCAGACAGGCAGACAGACAGAGAGATACAGACAGAGAAGCAGGCAGACAGACAGACAGAGACATACAGATAGATAGACAGACAGACAGAGACAGACGGACAAACAGACAGTGACAGACAGACAGACAGACAGACAGACAGGCAGGCAGACAGGCAGGCAGACATATGGGACCTTATCGGGATCAGATGTAATGATCAGTCTTTTCTTTCAAAATGTTTTAACACATTTCTGCGTTGTTGAAAATCAATGACACATCGCTAGCCAACTAACACAGCTTACAGCTCACAGTCTGAACATTTTGATTGGTTACCGATATGCTATAATTTATAGAAAATAACTCTCAATCCCAAAACACATTAAAACTAAGCAATGACATTTTCCCATAGTTCGAAAAATCAACAACAACCAACCATTTCACATAGTTTAGCCTCATATGAAGCCCAGAAACACAGAAAAAAACCATTCCAATGACATTACAGGGTAAATGATGAGCTATCCATTAAGTGGCTAATCAGGATGTAATAAAATCCTCCTGATCGAGAAGCACTTCCTCTGGCTGCTCCCAGGAGGATGCCGGGATTGTCTCGGCTGTTTGCTTGTTTTCCGCGCTGGCTTCCTCCCGGAATGATGAAGAGTCTGTTTCCCGCATCACAGAATCACGGCAGGAAAAAAGGGAGAAAGACGACCGGAGAGAAAGAAAGAAGAAGAAGACAGAGAGAGAGAGAGAGAGAGAGAAAGTGAGTGAGTGAGAGAGAGACAGCTGGCCTGAAGGGACCGCCGTGGTTTTGAGGAGTGGGACGTCGTCTCGGGAGGGAGGCCAGCACACACACACACACACATACATACACACACACACACACACACACACACACACACATCTGACTTTTCAATCAAACGTAAATCAATCTGATCAGCTGAGCCAAGGCCCTTAACCTCAACTCAGCCTCCAATTTGTTATAGAGCTATTTTACTCAAGTCATTGGTGATTTAATGTGATGGTCAGTATACGCAATGGTTACCGAGAAACAGTTAGGTGTAACACTGACAAACCACCATCAAATGAAACCACTGTCCTTAGCAGTGACATGCAGTACAGGAGACTACAGTATTGCTTCTGCTTAAATAGATATCAGAACAAGAAATGTTGTTTGTTCGCAATTGTGTAAAAAGTCATTTCTTTGCGTTTAGACTACTGCAGCAACAAGATGAACGAGTCTGCTGTTTCAATAACAGTTTCTTAATCCGTTATCGAAGATGTATTGAAGGCACAGTAGGAGTAGGTTTGGGAACTAAAACGTTGCTACCTAGTCACACACCTCTGTTCATAACAGCTGTTCAGTGTTCTCTCAGATGAGTTCCAGATCCATGGGCGAACGCTGCTGGGATGCAAGCTGGGGTCTGATCAACCCCAGCTGGGTCGCCTGGGCGAGGGTGTCTGATGTTGAAAGACCCGAAACACCCAGTGACCCCAGGTTCCATCACTGACGGTGCGTCCCAGCGCATCTGCAGGATGTATCTTTCATCTTCAAACCTGGCCCAGCCAGGCACGCCCAGGAACAGACTGAGAGGCAACCGAGAATAGTTCGGTGGACGACTGGAGAGACAGTTGACTGCTCAGAAAGACAGGGAAGGGATAGCACCCCAACCTGTGTCTTCCGTGAGGGAGAAACCCCCAAAAAGCTGAGGAAAAGCCTTTTTTACCCCCAGGGGAGCCCAAGAGGGGGGGGGAGAATGAGAACCCCAACAGGACGGACACAAGGCTACCGACCCATGGAAATGGAAATTCTACAACGAATGCAAGATACATCTGCGGAAAAGTATGCAAGAACCCGCATTGCCTCAGTTACATCAGGCCAGGATGAAGAGCACGGAGCCGGAGAACGAACTGCAGCACACAGGATCTGATCCTGGTGAGACGCAGGAGGAGCCTGGCTAGGAATCACCCCACAGAGCCCAGTCCCTCCACGCTAGCACAGCCTTCCAGTCCTGCACACTAGTCCCCCAGCCAACAGCAGGACCTTGTGGTCGCGGTTTGATGAAGACGTGTGCAAGATCGAAGATTGAAACCACGACCAAGTGCTGGCATAGGCTACTTCCCAGTGACCAGGGTCGACAATGTCCAGGGTAAAGAGCGGCAACATCTCGTTCAGGAGGAAGTGTGAGCAGGCGTGGAGGAGATACGAGCCAGCAGGATGGTAGGAATGGGACAACAAGGAGCATGGGCTAGATGGGAAAGTGCACTGCAACGAAAGATAATCTGATCCAACATCTGGCAAGCAGACTTCCATCGCATTAGATTCCTAGTCCAAGCTGTCTACGACGTCCTACCAAGTCTAACAAACCTCCACGTCTGGGGCAAAAGTGAGACACCTTCCTGCTCTTGTTGCCCTGGATGAGGATCTTTGCAACACCTCCTTAGCGGCTGCCCAAAAGCCCTTGGAGACGGGCGCTATCGCTGGCACCATGACGAGAGGGCTTTGGATCAAGAGGGCAGATCCGTGGGCGAACGCTGCTGGGACGCAAGCTGGGGTCTGATCAACCCCAGCTGGGGCTCCTGCGCGAGGGTGTCTGATGTTGAAAGATGTTACGTCACATTACACAAGTGTAAGAGAGTACAATTCTTAGGCTTTGGTTCCTGACATTGCAAGACAATAAGGCAAGATAAGGCAAGATAGTTCAATGTGTTGTGCAACATATCCGTCAGCCAACACTTGGTACACAGCAGGTGAGGTGAATCCCCCTACCACCCACCCACCCCCCTGCCCCATGGTCCATGCAGAACCCTCCCAAATCACCTCCCTCCTATCAGCCCTGCTATCCTAAACACTGGCCATCCTGTTTGATCCGATAAACAGGAGACAAGGCCAAGAGTGTGTGTGTGTGTGTGTGTGTGTGTGTGCACGTGAGCGTGCTCGTGGGTGTGTGGGTGTGTGTGTGTGTGCGTGTGTGTGTGTGTGTGGTGGGCCAGGGGAGGGTTGAGGGTCTGCTGATTGTCTTTGTGTATTTAGTTCTGTCTGGACCAGGCAGAGGCAGAGGGAGCCAGGCCCTGGCCTGCTCCAATTAGGGTTTTATAACACGCCGCATAAACATTTCAACCTTTTTTTCTATTTTTCATGGCAGCACACTTCCACTTCGACAGTAATAGTCGCCATATTTCTGGGATAAAAGGGAGGGGGGTTGTTTTGGAGGGTGTATTTGTGTGTGTGCAGATGTCTCTGACATAGTGTGTGTGGAGGGGATGTTGGAAGACATGTGTGTGTGTGTGTGTGTGTGTGTGTGTGTGTGTGTGTGTGTGCATGTGTGTGTGTGTGTGTGTGTGTACATAGTGTCAACTGTGTCCCACATGTGGGCTTGGCATAGGTCTGGCTCTATACACACTTCCTCCATTCTCCCCTTCGCTCTCACTTCCAGAGTATGTCCCACCACCACCACCACCACCAAAGAGGGGCGATAACTGCTCCATCCCTCCCAGAGAGGGTGCACTACCTAGAGGCTATCCCACCATGTCAGCCCCCCCCCCCCCCCCCCCTCATCCACCACTCTCACTTCAAAACTCCCTGCCCAGCTGACTTAACACGAGACCCCTTAACCACAAGCTAATGGGTCTCAAGTACTGGCCCAGTGACCTCCGTACCACTGCTCTGACCACTACTGTTGGTTTCTGGATGCTGATGTGATGTGTGCCCAAGTCCACAAATCTGTGTGTGTGTGCATGAGCGTATGCGTGTGTGTGTGTGTCTTCCAGAGTGTTCCAACCAGCCCATTTCTTCCATTTGCTCCCTACTCTACTATAACTCACACTGTTGTCTTCTCCTAGAAAACATGTTTACACACAATATTAGCAACATTTCAGATCCCACATCTCTCCTGTCTCGACATACAAGTCTACAGCCTACTGTGTGAGTGTTTGCCTTTCATCTACCTGTGGAGAACATGCGTGTGTTTTGGCCCCATGCGCTACTCTCCCAGTCATCGAGTGTAGCGTTCGAGATCCTCCTGACAGTGTCGTAAAACACAGGTCCACGAAGGCCCTGAGCGCACAGCATGCAGTGACAAGAGGAGGTTCTCATGGTGAACATGCTTTGTAGCGTAACCGGCTTCAACCTGCAGGTTTCCAAAGTGTGTACTCCCCCCCCCCCCCCCCCCCCACATCTCTTCTGAGAACTGCCTATAACTCAAGCAGCCCTTTATTTAAATGAAGGAGATTGAAGAAATACAGTTAGGTCCATATTCATTTGGACTTTTTGTTATTTTTGCTGTTTACCAAAACATATTCAAGTTCCAGTTATATAATGAATATGGGCTTAAAGTGCAGCTTTAATTTGAGGGTATACACCAATTTTGAGGAAGGGTTTTATTTAGGAATTACAGTTCCTACAGAACTACAGTTCCCTCTTTTCCAAGGGACCAAAAGTAATTGGACAATTGACTCAAAAGCTGTTTCATGGAATTGTGTGGGCTATTCGTTATTTCTTTAACAAATTAAGCAGGTAAAGGGTCTAAGCTGATTCCAAGTGTGGCATTTGCATTTGGAAGCATTTGCTGTGAACGTAGAACATGCGAACGCACAACAGAGCTCTCAATGCAAGTGAAACAGGCCATCCTTAGGCTGCAAAAACAAAAGCAGATCCGTCAGAGAGAGAATGGGAACATTAGGAGTGGCCAAATCAACAGCTTGGTACATTCTGAGAAAAAAAGAACGCACTGGTGAGCTCGGCACCACAAAAAGGTCTAGACGTCCATGGATGCAAGCGGTGGGTGATCGCAGGATCTTTTAGATGGCCAAATTCAGCAAAGTTTATTGGACGACGCTTCAAAGTACAGATGGACAATGACCCAAAACATACTGCGTAAGCAACCGAGGAGTTTTTTAAGGCAAAGAAGTGGAAAATTCTGCAATGGCCGAGTTAATACCTGATCTCAACCCAAACGAGCATGCATTTCACTTGCTGAAGACAAAACGAAAGGCAGAAAGACCTATGAACAAACAACAACTGAAGACAGCTGCAGTAAAGGCCTGGCAAAGCATCACAAAGGAGGAAACCCAGCATTTGGTGATGTCCAAGTGTTCCAGACTTCAGGCAGTCATTGCCTGCAAAGGATTCTCGACAAAGTATTACAAATGAACATCTTATTCATGATTATGTTAATTTGTCCAATTACATTTAAGCCCCTGAAGATAAAGGACTGTGTATGAAAATGGTTGCAACTCCTAAACGTTTCATATAATATTTTTGTTCAACCCCTTGAGTTAAAGCTGAAAGTCTACACTTCAATGGCATCTTGATTGTTTCATTTCAAATCCATTGTGGTGGCTTACAGAGCCAGAATTATAGAAATTGTGTAACTGTCCAAATATTTCTGCGCCTAACTGTACATCAAAAGAGAGATCTGTTTTCTCTCGGGGGCTGACTATTGCAGCGTCGCTGTCACAAGTCCTTGTTTGTGAAGTGAGGACCTGGCTCTGTGCCCTGATGCCATGGACAGCTGTTTTCCTGGGAGGATTGCTTTTTGTGTTTATTATTGTCGTCATCTGTTGTTTGTGGTTAACTCTTCTGGAACAGAACAAGGCAGGTTACTTCCCATTTGAATTAGTCTCTACATTTGGATCTACTGTATATATACACACACAACCACCACACAACTGTACATTCAGTAGACCTAGGCCTACATTCTGTACACACATTTTAAATGCTTTATTTATGTCCACATACATGTACAATATCTAAAGGACATAAATACTATCAGTGCATTTTGACATTATGAAAACGGTCAGTTACAATAGTGCTGAGTTGACAACTAGTTATGCCTACACATAGGATGTTATTTACACCAAGTGATAACAGTGGATTGACAGATACAGTATCAATACTGTAAAACAGACAGTATCCAACTCATGGGTACAAGAAGCACCGCCTTCATATTGAGCACCGCCTCCATATTGAGCGACTACCAATAATAGCAGATACTGAGCAATACTTTGCTAACTGTTTGGCCCTTCTCTTAGATAGGCCAGCCATTTGAAGGCCTCTGACAACAAGCTTATGAACATGGCCCAGGCTGCCAAATATGAAAACTAAAAGTTTACATCTGTAACCCAGTTGTGATATGGCACACACACACACACACACACACACACACACACACACACACACACACACACACACAGACACAGACACAGACACAGACACAGACACAGACACAGACACACACACACACACACACACACACACACACACACACACACACAATCATATGGATAATCACAAGCATACACACATGCTTGTTTGCATACATGACCAGTCACACACAAATACACACACACCCACTGTCATGCACAGACATACCATACTGATATGATCCACCCCCCTCAGCATACAGCTGTGGGACAGCAGGCCAGTCAGGGGGGGAGACCGGCAGCATGCACCAGAGATACACTCACAAAGAAACCACAGAAACATAGAGAATCATCAGCCACAATGACTCTGGAGCCAGGCCCTTGTTCCCTGGTGTCTCTGGTGTCTCCCCTTAGGGCCCCCCATGCAGAAAAGATTTTCAGATTGACAAAAATGTATGGATATTATTTTCCACGGTCAATCATACCAATCCATTCCAATTCCGATCATAAGTTGACAGGACAACAAAGACAACAGATGACCGTCCATCCAAAATAGAAACCCAATGCGTAAACCTTTTCTTTCTGTGTAAAATCTGTTTCTGTGTGAATGGGTCCTTAATTCCTTGGTGGTGACCCTCTTATTTACAGTGTGCGACAAACTGATATTCCAAGCTGAAGGCCGACTCAACTGGCAGAACCCTGGGCCGGGTAAGACACCGTGGCTGTGGAGGTGAGGAGGTTAGACCCAAACAGATGAAGACGACTTTTCATAAGGAGAGAAACTCATACAACGCATCTCCACAAAAAAAACAGCGTGTGTACAGGTGTAGTGGATGACATATTTACAAATAAGGTTAGGGTTAGGCCCCTCACACCGCCCTCGTCCAACAACGCATGCTCTATAGTCCTATATCGTCCTGTGAGGTGTGAAGTGTGTGCCATGACGGCTGTGAACCCAGGTGAGATCGGAAGGCGTTGGGTTCTAACTCAATAACTCAATAACAGTTTAACGAGCAGACGTCAACAGTTTTTGTACTCACCCCACCACCCCCCCCCCACCCCCGGCCCGCTCGACTTCACAGTTATGGGTCGCATCGACGACCCACCACGTCGCCCCCTGGGGGCTATGGATGTATGTCATACAATGCGCCCCCCCCCCCCCCCCGCGCCCGCCCTGCTCCATTCTCCCCAACTCAACCCCCTTAATTCAAAGCATCTTGGGGTGAGCTAGGCGGGGAGAGAATGATGTGGGTAACGCAAATAAAAGAATCATAAAGACAGGATCAAAGCGATCCTGCAAATCCATTCCTTCTGGGCATGGCGGCTTTCGGATAAAAAAAAAAAAAAAAAAAAGAGAGAGAGAATGAAAATAAGAAGAAGAGGGGAAGAAAGAGAAATCCCACATCCCGACTACATATCTCATGGTATGGGTCATCGGCTGCGCGTGCTGATGTGTGATTGATGGAGTGGACCCTGCCTCCCCCCTCCTTCCTCCCTCCGACCTCTTCTGCCGCTGTGCTCATCTCCCGTTCAGCCTTCTAACCGTGTGATACATGGATGTGTTCAGCCTTTTAAGAAGAAAAAAAAAACTCAGTTGAAACAGTCTCACAGTCTATTTATAAAGCCTTGCACAAGTTTCTATTTGAGTCTGTCAAGATAAGTGCACACACACACACACACACGTGTGTGAGTGTGTGTGTGTGTGCGTGTGTGTGTGTGTGTGTGTGTGTGTGTGACCCAGGCCACTAGGACACTTCTACTCTCTCTTAAACATAGAAATGCACATAAAGCCTGTGCTCGTCCATAATGCAATGTCTCCAAGGCCAGTCCGGTGGATTCTGGGTAAAACCAGACCTGAACATACTTACGGCATGACGTGTCCTTCCCCGTCGTTAACTAGTGCTGTCGTTTTACACTCAATTTACAATATGTAACGTCTTTCAATCCACAACACATTGTCTTCGTAAAAAAAAAGAAGAAAAGAAATTGTGGACAGACATGAGGCGAAATCAAACAACCCCAGCGGGTGAGAATATGCAGCGTTACTTGACTTGTTCAATTTATTTTGCGACGGATCAAAGAATTCCGGGATTTTCGCACAAAAAACCCACAGGATGACTAATTTCCCCCCCAAAACAAATGTGAATTCTCCGCCGGGAACGTTCCGACAAAAAAACTAAACACACACACACACACACACACACACACACACACACACACACACACACACACAGGCCCTGGTGGGAGACACATATTCCAGATCCACCAGTGAAACCCTAGTACTCTTGAGACTCAGGCCCTGTTGTTTGACTATGGAAAGGGCCTGCGTGTCCAAAGAGATTGGCACGTTTACAGTAGGGGGGTGGCGGGTGTGGGGTGCTGGGGGGGGGTATGCTTCCCATAGAGCCACCCTGGCTCTCCGCTCCAACAAAGGAGCCCCTGTGTGACCGTTTACACAGCCTACACACTGTCACTGAAGGGCCCATTGTGATTACCACAAAGGACATACCAGTGGGGTAGGTCTATAACTCATCCACACAAACAAACTGCGGTGTTGGTAAATGAGGCCTACTCCAAGACCAGTTAGGGCGAGACTCTACGTTTTCGCGGTCCATCTTGAAAGAGGGGTGAACAAAGCGCCTTTATGTCGAAGCTCTGACCAGGATCGAGACTCTGGATGGACCGGAAGCCTTGTACAAACTGACCCACTTGAACATGAGTTGTTTTTTCTTTTTTTTTTAAATCCTCGATTCAAGCCAAATATCTGTGGCCGGTTTACATTG
>NC_137677.1:40408948-40428948 GCF_963989245.1 Nansenia antarctica
GGAGAGCAACAGAGAGACAGACAACAGGAGAGGAGAGCAACAGAGAGACAGACAACAGGAGAGGAGAGCAACAGAGAGACAGACAACAGGAGAGGAGAGCAACAGAGAGACAGACAACAGGAGAGGAGAGCAACAGAGAGACAGACAACAGGAGAGGAGAGCAATAGAGACAGAACTGAGGTGAGGTGAGCAACAGAGATAGTTCAGGATGATAACAAACAGTTCAGTATGACAGAGACAACTAATAGAAAGACAACTGTATGATTATAGAGTTTACATGTTCAAGGAAATATTGTATGATAATAGAAAGGTACACTTTAATTTAATTAAAGAAGTAACAAAGAACACATTTATTATCACAATTGCATTGTGTTCCATGTCTTTCTCCATTGAATAAATAATGCCTAGTTGAATGGCTAAACAAGACAACTGTCTGGACAGTACTGCTAGAATTATTCACCTTACCGCTGCACAGATAGACAAAGGGTATAAGTCCATTCTGTTAACATTAGGTCTACTCTGCTAACAAAGACTATTCCAGTTGATTTGTCAGTTGTTGTGCATTATATTTTTGTTGTGTTTGCAGTTTGCCCTTTAATAAGTTATATATAAAAATAATCAAGTTATATATATATTCTCATGCTAAAATCGACTGTAAATCCAGATTTTAAAGTTGATATTCTTCCCCGTGGAGCATGCCCCCATAACCTGTGCCCCACCCAACATTTTTATCACCAGCTCATATCCGTTGATGTTTCAGCAAACATTTTCAAAAGGTCCTTTGCCAGTTTCAAGGTCATGTAACTAAGACATTTGCTGGATAAATACGTGAAAAAATGATTGACAGATTCATTGTTTCAGTAACATAACTAGTTTGCATTGAGCAAGAAGAGAAAGAGAGGAGGAGACTCTTCTGAATTGTCATGGCAATTCTCACTGCAGTCAAAAGAGGGCGCAATCCTGCATAGGGTGCCTTTAAAATGATCCATGCAAAATGTCAAATGTCAACCATGGTTTTCACTTCCGGCACCATCTACAGTACAGCAATAGCAATAGTTAGCAATGCCTCTAAATAAGAAATGTAAGTTGCAGCAACGGATTGATAGCACTAGAGCCGAACATTGCTGTGTGCCTTTGTGTCAAGCGTCCAGTAAGTACAGCACAGCGCTTAGCTTTTACTAATTTCCCTCCAATGTGGAAACTAGGCGAAAATGGGTTGTCGCCATCAGGAGGGAGAACTTTACAGCTAGCCAGCGGACCCGAGTGTGTAGCCGTCATTTCAAGCAAGAGGACATTCGTGAGGCAGCATCTAAGACAGGGCGACGACTCTTAAAAAAGGGTTCCGGCAGAGCTGCCAAGTCTCACGCTTTGGCCGTGAGACTCACGCATTTCAACCAGTTCTCACGCTCTCACGCCGCACCTCTATTTCTCACGCCGAGAATTTTTTTTTTTTTTTACGGGATTCCTTATTACCTCTTGTTGGATGTTATTCTGTTGGTCACATTGATGCATGGTAGCTAACATTACCCTGTTGGTACTGTAGCTAGCCTAACATTGGTAACATGGATTTATATTTATTTAGGTTTGCATCCTCATGCGCTTCTGGGACTTCAGATGGTCAGTGTGACACAAACGCAGAGAGGCACCTTTACACAGAGTTCCACTGCAGCTTGCCGTCAGCCTTCGGCCTCCGAGAGAGGACCGCTCCCGCGCCCGTGTCCGAAGCGTCCACCTCCACGATGAAGTGCAGGTCAGGGTCCGGCTGGATAAGGACAGGAGCGGAGCTGAAGCGCTCCTTGAGGTCGTTAAAGGCTCTCTCAGCCTCCTCAGTCCACCGAAAGGATGTAGCAGTAGAGGTGAGGGCTGTGAGAGGGGCAGCGACGCAGCTGTAGTCCCGGATAAAATGCCTGTAAAAGTTGCCGAAGCCAAGGAACCACTGCAACTGCTTCAAAGCGGTTGGGGCGGGCCACTGGGTGACCGCGGTGACCTTGGTGGGGTCCATCTGAACCTCGCCCTGGGCAATGATGTAGCACAGGAAGGAAACCGAGGGGCCATGGAACTCATATTTCTCCGCCTTCGCGAACAGGCGGTTCTCCAGCAGCCGCTGAAGCACTTGGCGGACGTGTTGCTGGTGGGTGGCAAGGTCTTTCGAAAAAACAAGAATGTTGTCTAGGTAGACAAAAACAAATAGTCCGATCATGTCCCGAAGGACGTCATTAATGAGGTTTTGAAAAACGGCGGGGACGTTGGTGAGGCCAAAAGGCATAACTAAATACTCGAAATGGCCTAGGGGGGTGTTGAAAGCCGTCTTCCATTCATCCCCCTCACGGATGCGGACCAGGTGGTAAGCGTTGCGTAGGTCCAGTTTGGTGAAGATGGTGGAGCCATGAAGGGGGGCGAAGGCAGAGCTAATAAGAGGCAACAGGTACTTATTCTTGACGGTAATGTTATTCAGGCCTCGATAGTCAATACTAAGGGTACCATCCTTTTTCCCCACAAAGAAAAACCCAGCCCCAACAGGAGAGGAAGAAGGACGAATAGACCCGGCAGATAACGTAAGTCCTGGATGTAGCCAGGTTGAACAGCCGGCTACTAGGAAGGGGTGCGTTGGGAAGAAGGTTGATGGCGCAATCATAAGGGCGGTGGGGGGGTAGTGACTGGGCATGGTGTTTACTGAACACCGGGGCAAGGTCGTGGTACTGCACAGGAACAGAGGTTAGGTCGGGGGACTCATGAAGCGGGGGTGTCTTGGTGGGGGCTGAGCTCCGAGCGGCATGAAGGCAATGGGTCAGACAGTGAGGGCTCCAAGAACTAACTTGGCCCGTGGGCCAGTCAGTGTGTGGATTGTGGATTTTGAGCCAGGGGAAACCGAGTACCAAGGGTGTGAGGAAGCATGCGATTATATGAAAACTCCCGATGATTGCCTGACAGGAAGAGAGTGACAGGAGGGGTTTTAAACTCAATTTGAGCTACGGGGGTGCCATTGAGACCCTTTACTTTAAGAGGTCTCTCGAGGTATCAATTCGATCTCCAGCTGCTGGGCTACCTCCACCAAAACGTTCATCCGCCCCGGAGTCAATTAGGGCAGAGAAGGGCTGGGATTGGCCACGCCACAGAAGATGAGCTTGAAGTTGGGGACGAGAGAGAGGGGAAGTCATACAGGCCTGGCTCGAACGTACCTCGTCACCTACAGTCGAGCCAGCTCTTTTAGTGGACGGAGGGGACACGAAGACAGGAAGTGCCCCATGCGCCCGCAGTACAGGCACGCGTTGGAATTGACTCGGCGAGGTCGTTCCTCTGATGTTAAGCGAGCCCTACCGAGTTGCATGGGCTCAGACTCGGCAATCTCCGTCCGTTCTCGGGAGGACCCGGCATAGGACAGGAGAGATGATCGGGGAGAGGCTGAGGATGAGGAGGAAGTAGACACTACCCGGTGTTTAGGCCGTTCCCTGTGGCGCTCCCGAAGCCGGTTGTCAAGACGGATAGCTAGGGTGATAAGTTGTTCGAGACTATCGGGTTCGTCCCGGGTAGCTAGTTTGTCCTTGAGTCTGTCACTTAGTGCTTGTGAAAACAAACTCTGGAGAGCCTCGTCATTCCACCCGCTCTCCGCCGTGAGGGTACGAAACTCGATGGCTAATTCAGCCACACTACGAGCCCCTGACGGAGGGAGTGAAGATGTCTGGCAGCGTCCCGACCAGCGACAGGATGGACAAACACCCTACACATCTCCCAGATGAAGTCCTTGTAAGAATGACAAACCCCCGTCTGTTTCTCCCAGACCGCCGCAGCCCAGTCGAGAGCGGGACCCTTCAATAACCCAATGAGGTAAGCAATGCGAGTACGGTGTGAGTCGAAAGCCTGGGGTCGTAGCTCGAACAATAATGAGCACTGAAGTAGAAAAGGTCGTCAAGAACCGAGATCGCCACTATAGCGCTCGGGGAGTGGAGTCATGGGTGGAGGGTGGGATGGTGCGTGAACGGGCATAGGAGGACCCGGGGAAGGAGCTGGGGGGCTGCGAGGGGTGTCAGGTCCGGCGACCGTGGAAGCGAGTCTTTTAAACTCCTTGCTCATCTCCACAACCGCCTCCTCTAGCCATTCCAGGCGTTTCTCGCATATAGAGAATTGTCCTCCGAGGGCCATAAGGCCGTCCGAGTGTTGCCCCAGCAGTTTGCCCTGCTCCGCGATGGCTCGTAACATTGACGCTGTGTCTGCTGGGTTCAGTTCCATGGCCAGATCGTACTGTTACGGATCCGATAGAAACGTAAGCGCAGACACAGACCAGAGACAGTTTAAAGTAAAAACCCCAATGGGGTGTATTTATTTAAGGGAGTAGGCAGATAGGATGGTGTAAGGCAAGCAGGGGGGTCAGGCAGGAGAAGTAGTCGGCAGGCAGGCAGGGGGGTAGGGAGGAGGAGTAGTCGGCAGGCATGCAGGGGTTAGGCCGGTAGGGCAGGTAGGCAGGAGGGCAGGCAGGGCAGGCAGGCAGGAGGGCAGGCAGGACAGGCAGGCAGGAGGGCAGGTAGGGCAGGCAGGCAGGAGGGCAGGAGGGCAGGTAGCAGGAGTCCGGTAGGGGTTCTGGAGGTAAAGGCAAACAAGGGTAAGTAGGAGGCAGGTACAGGCGGGGCAGTAAACAGGTAGGGGAGCTAGAAGTGTGTCTTTACTGGTTAGCTGAAGCTACGATCTGGCAGAGTAGTGAAGGCTGGACCGGGTCTTTATGCAGGGATAACGATGTGATAATGAAGAACAGCCAGACAACTGCACACCTGAAACCACTTCTGCCAATTAGAGAGAGAGAGAGAGAGAGAAAGAGAGAGAGAGGCACTGCCTTGAGGTAGAGGGCGTGACAGCTATACAGTGTTAACATAGCCTACTTACAGTCTTTGTCAAGAGGTTATGAAAGCTAAAGTATATGAACAGTTACAAGGAACATGGGAAGTGAGAATTCAGAAAGAAAAAAAACCCTGAACCTTTAGGATAAGTTTCCCTTACCCTCAAACTGTGTGGCTTTTGTGTTTTGCTCATAGGAACGGTAGCAGTCTGCCCTAACTGTTACCTTGCCTGTGGTGGAATCCCTGTTTGAAACTAAGATTGAAAATGTTTATAGACAGACACATAACGTTAGCAGTACAACTATGCAAACTAGCTAGCTAACCGTTACGTCTGGAACGTACCTTCATAATTGTGGATGTAGCTTGAAACGTATAGTTTTCCTTTCTACTTGCTGCGGTAGCGCAGGATTCCTGGATAAATCGACCCACATCGGTGATTGAAAGCTTCTGTAAATCTTGCAGAGACAGGGTAAAAAACTGAGTCGGAATGCGGAAGAGAGTGTGCATATAGCCTATTGGGAGGATAGGTTAGCCACACACGTTCCCTCTGGTGCAGTCATGCAGTGACTCTCACACTGGGGGAGTGATGAGTCAGCCTGGTGGCTAGGTGGCACCATGAGGGTGCTGCTGCTTCTGACTCAGCAGGTAACCCACAATAGAGATAGAATGGACTCTGACTCAGCAGGGAACCCCCAGTAGAGATAGAACAGACCACTGTACATTCTCATTCTCAAGAACCAATTCCCATTTTCAATTCAGTAACAAGTGAGTCAACATATCTGAGGCTTGTTCATATTTGATGTCATGGGACTGTCAAGGTAGGACTCAACCAGAGCATTTTGCCCAAGTGTCCAATCACACAACATACCTGTATACCTGTATTTTCCTGCGTCCCAATTCTCCACTCGTTTCCTCACGTGTGGACTTCTCCACATGGTTTTCAAATGGAATGGCCTGGTGTAAAAGCCCAATCTTAAACCAGTTATATGCTGTTAAATCTACAGAGCAGAATTGGGACACAGCAGTTGTTATGTCAGCTGACCATACAAAACATTGGCACCTTAGGTAAAATAATATAAGAAGGTGTATTACAAGTGAATTAAAAATAACTGATGGCTAATTAATGAAGAAAAACAAATAGTAGTAGATGGAAAGATGGGCATGATTGATAAAGAAGAGACAGAGAATGATAGTAAAGCAAGGATACAGCTATGGTACCGTAACACTGTTGAAAAGTTGACTTTGAATGACCATATTTTATGTTTACATGTTTTTTTCTTTAATACTCAAAGACTTAATTCAACACACACTAAACACGAAGGGTTAGTTCCCAGACATAGATTAAGCCTACCCCTGGACTTAATCACACTTTCAATGGAGATTACCTATAAAATTAGTTTCAGTTTAGGACTAGTCTTAATCTAGGTCTGGAAAACCAGCCCTATTTGGAGATTGCTCATACACAGATTAAGCCTAGTACTGGACTAAATGACACTTTCCATTGAGGATGCTTTTTGGTCTAGGACTAGGCTTAATCTAGGGCCCAGGAAACCAGCCCTATAAACATTCTAGGGTGTGTATTTTCTGGACGATTCATTGAGCACTGTTCATGTTGATGGCCACAGGCTCTTTGTAAAGTCTTCCCAGGCTGCCTTGGCATGTCAAGTCACCCACAAGCCTCGAGAGGCCGAGTCCTTGGGAGAGTTGGCTGGCAAACAGGGCCTCCCTAGCCTGACCTGCTGTAGCCCTACAGAGCCTGGGGAGAGCGTTGGGAAGTGGGATAAAGAGAGGGATGAGGGGAGGGGGGGTTGAGGAGGGTGGCGGACCTTTCCAGAGCCAAGACAGAGGCTCCTGCGGGGAACGTGCTGAAACTGGTATCCTGCAGGCCAAGGAAGAGGCCTTGGAGTGTCTGGTGTCTGTCCGGCCCCTGCTGTATTTCTATCCCCCCCCCCCCCTCTCTCTCTCTCTCTCTCTCTCTCTCTCTCTCTCTCTCTTTCTTTCTTTTCAAATAATATATTTTTCTTCATTACAGTGTCTCTCTCTCCCACCCCCACCTCTCTTTCTCTCATTCTCTCTCTCATTCTCTCCCTTTCTTCCCACTGTGCCTGGTGAAACACATGATTCATTGATCTCATTTTTTTTCTTCTCATGGAAGCATTTTCCAGCTCCTGGGAATCGTATTTCCTGTTTCTCCCCGTCATCTGATTAGTGTTTATGTTTAGCGATCTGTTTCTTATAATCCATTACCGCCCCCCCCCCCCCCCCCCTTCTTTTGTCTATATGACATCTTCCAAGATTACTCAAGGATGAGGGGTTTACATATTGGCAGCAGTTGAAAAAGGCAGGAAACAGCAACACCTACAGCCAGGGCCATTTGATCGAAACTAAAATAATCTCCACCTTCAGGAGGAATGGGAAAAGCACATTGCTCAGTACAAATGTTGGACTTTTTTTCCAGCCCCACAAATGAACAGTCAAAAAGATCTTGATTCAATTGCATTTCCCCCTGTTTGTCTGTGAAAGAAAATGCTCCATTGCTTCGTTGGAGCCTATCATTGCATCCCGACTTTGCACATGGGGTGGGCATGGGTTGAACTATCTCTGCATCAACACTGGCAGAATAGAGTATGCTATGTTTCTTCTTCTTCTCTCCTATTGTCTATCACAAGATGAAACGATGGAGCGACAACCACAATGACTGTGACCTCAGCCTCCAGGGGGTTCTGGTGGTAATTCTGGTCGCATGGCCTCTATGGGAGACTTGCCTTTGTTCTACTCAGCCAGCAGCAACTTGCTGTGGGAGTGGAGTGATGTGTTCCTATTGTAGTAACCCCAACCTCCCCCCCTTGCAGTGATCACTAAGTCTAAATCTTAGTTATTCAGCCAAAAGACCTGCCATTTGTCTTAAGTTGAGAGATGGGGCTAGGGAAATGTGACCACTCTCAAATTGGTAGACAGATCTCTGGGTGCAAGGTCTAACAGTCCATGATATTGAAATGGTTTTAAACAAACATGGTTGGTTGAACCTGTTGCAACTGCAATGTGCATAGTCCCATTATCATTGGGGTTGATTGGTCTAGACTTACATACACCTATTGTATGCTAGGCTTAAATTAGCCTATTCTCCCCTTCAATCAATATTACTATTGATTGGCAACTTTCAGGATGATTCGAACAATCATTTAAAAAAAAAAAGAAACCCCATTTGTCCATACCTGCAATAGATTGAATTGGGGCCATAGTGTTTTAAGCCGAGAGTATACAAGAGGTGTTGCCCAATAGCATTGTTTTTATCCCTGGTGGGATGAACTCCCTTATTATGGTGTCTCCCAGAATGCACTGTGGCGAACCAGAAAGGAATGTTCCTTCTCACGGCTGCAAGTGGACAAGGGTGTCCATTGTCATCGTTTTTGTTTTCCTTTTTGTGTTCAACCATGCCATCGATGCTAATACTCCCCTTTTACAAGATCCAGCCGTCTTAATTGCTCTCAGATGCTAAATGTTGTGTGCGAGCTGGAGTGTGTGACTTTTCTCAGTTCTGAGGTCGGATTAATTTATATGCTGTTTATTAAAAATGCTTTTGAGTGTCTCATGCTTTGGGTTTTGAAGGGATGTGTGGGAGGATGCTTCCTTGGAGGTGTGGCGAGGCTTCAGATGGGAGTGGGTTACTTAACGGGACAAGCTAAGTAATGACAGATCTAACTAATTCAGATTCAGATTAAGATTAATTGACATTGACAGAGTACAATGACAACAAAACGCTGTTCGGCATCTGACCAGATGTGCAATAATGCATAGTGCAAAAGCCATAAAAGTATGGACAGATATATGTACAGACAACGGCGAAGATATGTATGATATATGCAGTATGATATGTATAGAACAAGGGCCATGGATATCGATACAATATGTACAGTTAGGGTATATGTACAGTGTGTAAAACAACAGTAGCTAAGTTGAAGTCCTGAGTGGTAGAGAGGGGGGGGGGGGTGCAATGTTCCTCCTGTTGGGGGAGGAGGGGGCTGGGTGGGGGGGTAGAGGTATAGAGGAGGGGGGTTAAGGGGCAAGGCTACTGCCGGGATTTTGAGTTCAGCAGCTTGACAGCTGCAGGGAAGAAGCTGTTCTTGAGCCGGCTGGTGTGGGAGCCTAGACTCCTGTACTGCCTCCCATGTGGGAGGAGGGCAAACAGTCCGTGGCTGGGGTGAGAGGTGTCTTTAAACTAAATAATGACAGATTTAACTAATCCAGTCATACATACTGTACAATTGTAATGATAAATGTGCACATAAACAGCAGACTTTGGTCAAAATAGTGTGTATTTTTTTTCCAATTACTTTTGGTGTGCTTGATTCTTTTATAGCTTACAGACTTTTGGACTGTCCCAGTGCTTCACAGAATTGGCACTGTTGGTACTATTCCATCCCAGACCCAGGTCAGATCAACAGTGAATAGACCATCATCATCTAAATATTTCTTGAAATTCTATCACCATTCTTGTGTGTTTGCTGACATTTGGTGGATCATTCGAAACATCAATCAATGTTAGATGTTCCCCACAGACTTTCTTCATCACATACTACTTTCATATAAGCCAGGTTACATTACACATCCCAACAAACATTTATCTTCAGATGTCGGCTCTCCAATTGCACTTCAGATTGGTTCATCTTTGGTCAGCAGGTTTGAGCGAACTTGCCAACAAAATGGGGGGAAATGACAGGCAGAGCAATCATTCTTTCAGATGGGACTTCTTTGAAAATGCTCTATACATTTAATAGCTCGACCTTCCTCCTTTTACGTGCCCGCTCTCTCTTTCTAGTTTATATATCCTTGGCACAGCCGGGAATTCTTCCTGGGATGGATGTTTTTTTCAGATGCCAATTGATAGGCGTGCCACTCACAGCCCCGTAACTGTAGCACTGGAATAGGCCTTTCCAGGCTATATATATTTTTTTATGAGAATTATTTGTCCTATGTGAAACCATATAGGCTGCAAGTACAGAAAATGCTTTTTATGTATTCCTTTTTTATTCAATGCATTACTTGACTTGACTACTCTTAATATCCATTTAATGGGAAAATTAAAAAAACTCCAACAGTTAAAGAGTATTTAAGGCCCTGTCGAGAGAAATAGCCAATATCTGTGACACCTCAATAAATTTGGGAGTAAATGTACCACAAAAGAACCATGTTTTTCAAGGCTGAGGCCTCCAAACATTGTTGAGGTCCATCAAGAAGTCTAGTGCTCTTATGTTGCCAACCCATCGCTCACAAGATGGTTCTGGCTGTTACAAGTCCCAGAGAAGTATGATGATGATGATGATGATGATGATGATGATGATGATGATGATGATGATGATGATAAGGAAGAGGTCCAGGTGGGATTATAGTAAATAAACACAAACACCCAGAACTGGAATGTGTGTGTGCACGTGCGTGCGTGCGTGTGTCTGGTATTTACTGGTCACACACTAGATGAGTCAGAGGAGCCCAGCTCAGTACACACACTGATCTCATCCCCAGAGTGCAGCCCTGCCCAGGACAGGGGATGTGTAGGCTTAGGACACATAATACAGTTTAATAGAAACATACTCACATAAATCGAAGCTTAGTGCAACTTATGACATTTTATTACATTTTTGTAATTCTTTCCCCCCCTTTTTTTCTAACTGATAGTGATAGGAACAGAGTTAATCAAGTCTAAGACTATGAGGCTATAACTTCATGCCTAAGACTGATACGGAATACTTTTCATGAATGAATCTGCACAAGATCACTTCTCAGGGGAGGAGGTGTCCAATGGTTGGCCATAGGCTAAAAGATATGGTCAAATGATACTCTCTTGATACTGTACAATGACAACATTGCACACTGTTAATTTGCAATCACAGATTGCTCATGTCATTATCGGTATGAATCCTCTTCTCCTGCCCTGGTCTCCACGTTCTCAACCACATCTTCATGTCCCTCCTCCTCTTGTGTCCTGTCCTCACTTCAGTGGTGGTCTTTCACATCTTTTTTCACTGTGGGGGACTGTTTCCTTCACACAGTGCAGGGAGTGACAAAGCAAAGTGCAGGGCGTAACAAAGCAAAAAAAAGAAAACTCTATTTCTTTCTCAACTGTCAACCCCCCTTCCACGAAGCCAGCAGACAGTCATTAGTGATAATGTGTCCACCGGCTTCTCTCCACGGTGACCTCAGAAGCCCTTGTGGCTGTAAAGGCTATCTCCTGAGAGTCTGGTGCACCTGTGCTGAAGCTGAGGCCGAGACCCAGCAAGGTCTTTATACAACAGAGGTGGAGAGGAGCGAGAGAGAGAGGGGACTGGGGTATTCACATCTGGCCTAGTTAACGGCAGGATTCCCCATAGAGGGTGGCCATAGGCTACACTCGTGTCATACCAGAGTGAAATACCTAGCCCTCTCTCCTCCCTTTCTCTGGTCTGTCTCTATGTCCTTTCACACATACTCAAGGGCCACGGGGGGCCTGACCCTCACGAACTGGGAAGTCCCAACATTGGTCCAGTCAGGGGTTAGGGTTAGGGCTCAGAGATCTGGAGGAACAATGAATGTTGAAACAGATTGGAGGGAGATGGAATCTCATGTATATGTTACGGGGCTAGGGTGCTATGGTTAGGGTTAGGGTTAGGGGTAGGGTTAGGGTTAGGGTTAGGGTTAGGGTTAGGGTTAGGTAGCACCTATCCCTAACCCTAGTTTTCCCACATGTACCATATTCCCACATGTACCGTAACATAATATACATACAAAACGGTAGCTTTATTGTCATGGAAATTGTCATCTCATCATATTCTCCTCACTAGTAAACACACACATACAAACACACATAGCTTTATATATATATACACCATTTATCTGACGCTTTTATCCAAAGTGACTTACATTGCAGTGAGTGCATACACTGGCATATATAGCTTGTGTTTTTTATCAAGCGTAAATCTTAACCCTGGCTTGAAGCTGGCTGCCTAGTCTTCCAGGCAGAGAGAGAGAGAGAGAGAGAGAGAGAGAGAGAGAGAGAGAGAGAGAGAGAGAGAGAGAGAGAGAGAGAAAGAGAGAGGGTGGTGGCTGCAGGCCCCTCGGTCCAGCCCCCCCGGAGGGCTGTTTGCACAGGGCTGACTTTATGGGGATGATGCCTTTTCCAGAGCAGGCCTGCAGAGAGGGAACTGGCTGGAAGCCAGGCCCAAGTGTCCCCAACTTCTAATGAGAGTGTGTTTGGCTGCATGTGTCGGCCTGTGTCCGTTGCTGAGGGAATAGCCGCATGCAGTACACACACTCACACACACTCACACACACACACACACACACACACACACACACACACACACACACACACGGTACATTTCCCCCAAAATGATACCTGCACAATCCATATCCAGCCACCACCACCATCAAAAGGGATCCTTTTCATTAATAATTTTGACTTATTCTGGGAGAGACCAGGATTTTTCAAGCGTGATGGCTTACATCCCAATTACAAAGGTGTTGGAGATTATTATCAGGAAATATTGTAATAATAATAATAATAATAATAATAATAACTTTATTTGTATAGTGCTTTTCCTGCACGTTGCAGCTCAAAGTGCTTTAATCATTATATAATCTTAATTTAATTATTTTGTAATTTAAATGCAATATTAAAAGGATGGGGTTTTATAATCTTAATGTAATTATTTAGTCATTTAATGGCAATATATAATATTAAAAAGATGGGTTTTTAGTCTTGACTTGAACATATTTGCTGAGGTTGCATCCCTAATGTAAACTGGCAGTGCATTCCACAATTTGGGTGCATAAAATGAGAATGCAGCCTCTCCAAATCTTTTGTACATGTGGTACACAGAGAAAAACAGCGTCAGAAGACCTGAGAGCTCTATTGGGCTGATATGCTAGCAAAGGGTCTTTAAAATATTCTGGTGCTATGCCAGTGAGAGCTTTATAAACAAGCAGAAGGATCTTGAAATCTATTCTGAACTTAACAGGAAGCCAGTGTAGAGTTTCTAAAATAGGAGCTATATGAGCTTGTCTGCTTGTTTTGGTTAAAACTCTCGCTGCTGCATTTTGGACTAATTGCAGCTGGCCAATAGCTTTCTTCGGAAGACCAGAAAGGACACTGTTACAATAGTCCAAACGTGTAATAACAAAAGCATGCATTAACACTTCTGCATCAGCTTGCCGGAGAAAATGTCTAACTTTTGCAATATTCCGTAGATGATAAAAAGCATTTCTAGTGATAGATTTGAAGTGAGGCTCAAAGCTTAAGTCAGAATCTATAATCACACCTAGATTCTTTCAAGTGTCTCCTTAAAATCGCCACAGGAAAAAAACCTCTGATGTGAGGAGAATTGAGGGTAGACCAATAGGAAGTCAAGATGCCTTACATACATGTGACGTGTCCATTAAATGTATTACTATTGGTCAGAGCTGCGGAAATTGCAAGAAAGAGAGCTTGTAAATAGTCGAAAATCACCGGAGATAGGGATTAGAACGGCGCCGCTGAATGCGGCAGTGAGTAACAGCGGTAACGTTGAAATTACAGTCTTAAAACAATATGTATGTAGCAGTATAGAAATATATATTTCTATGTGCTGGTAGCCAATCACTGAGGCGAGCTAGGGTATAAGAGGCACTCCTCCCCCTTGGCTCGGTCTCTGCGCTCTCACCTGATCCTTCCGCTTCCGGGGCGGTGGTGACGTCTTTGGCAGAGTGACTGCGGGTTCCTGGCGCCTCTCGTTCGGTGCGAGTACTCCGAGTCGTATGTTGCTCCGCAGGAGGCATTCTTCTCGAGGAGGCAGCATGAGGGGGAAACTCTTCAGGAGTTCTCCCTGGCTTTGATGGGCCTCGTAGCTGTAGCGGTGCCTCTTCCATCCTCCCTAGATGTGTCCGTTCGCTGCTAACTGGTTGTGTTGTTAGCCGGTCAAGCCTCCCCCGCTACAAGCAAGCAACTTCCTGCTCCACAACGCGGAGCACTGCCGCTTTGTCTCACCGCATCTCGCATTTTAGCTCTGTAAATTACTTGTTTAGAAGCACACTGGTCACAGCACACACATCGTATATTAAAACATGGTCTGAAGTTTGAGTTTTATGTCTGGAATCTGCATTCCATGCACTTCGGTTGCTGTGACGTTGTTTGTTTGTTTTCATCGCCATGTCTTGTTGTAAATGCTGTGCTGTTTCTAATGAAGCATCTAAATAAAGTGTCTATATTTTTAAACCACGTCTCTGACCTACTGAGTGAAACGAACCTGTGTGCCCTTGTTGAATTCCCTGGGTGAAACTCCCAGGGTGGCGTTGTCTGGCAACTTTATTATTTAGTTGAGTAGTCCCACTATAGCCCATCTTGCCACATGTACATCGAAAACAAGTACACAGAGTTAAAACTATAATACATATGGACATGTATGTTGTCACATGTCAGACAGAATCTTCCAAAAATGTATTTTTAATGGTGATTAAGTAGCGCAACCCTGGCAAAACCCAGTTTTCGCACATAATCGTGGTGAGCAGTTTCAGTGGTTTGATAATTGATGCTAACAAAGGCGCTATCTACCTTACTCACAAAACAACAAATAACTGTTTGGCTATCCTAAGTAAACAACACAAAATCCTAGTTAACACATGTAACTCACTAAAACTTACCCAAGAACACAGCAGAAGGTCTGTCTGCAGACGACTGTCCCATGAAAGTGATGTGGAGATCTGAAATTCCGTTGTCTTCTTCAGATTCGGAGTTCGGAGTTCCCGTTCGGAGTTCCCATTATGTATATGAAGGAGTTCATTAATTGCCCACTGTCAATATTTCTGCCTGCTTTTGAAATTCTGTTGATAGCGTTAGCAAGAGCTTCAGCTTCCATTTTGTAAACTTGTCAACAAACAGGTCCACACGCACATGGCTACTTACATACAGCTGGGGTGGGCGTGGCTACACACACTGCCACATTAATACCCCCCACCCGACTTTGCTAACTAAATGTAGGTATTTAGTGAATGTAAAACTATTGGGTATGATATCGAGTGGGTTCTTCATCGCTTCATTTGTCGTTCTATGCCAAAAAACGGAAAACATTTTTTTTCACAACAAGACTTGTTTGGCTCGATTGCGAGCTTTCACAATTGCCGAGATGCGGACCTTTCAATGAAACCGTGTCACATATCAGCCCAATAGAGCTCTCAGGTCTTCTGACGCTGGTTTTCTCTGTGTACCACATGTACAAAAGAGGAGATTTGGTGAGGCTGCATTCTCATTTTATGCACCCAGATTGTGGAATGCACTGCCAGTTTACATTAGGGATGCAACCTCAGCTAATATGTTCAAGTCAAGACTAAAAATCCATCTTTTCAATATTGCCTTTAAATGACTAAATAATTATAATTATGATTATATAATGATTGGAGCACTTCAAATAAAAAGTTATTATTATTATTATTGTTGTTGTTATTATTATTATTATTATTATTATTATTATCGACAAGTATATAACCTACAGATAGGAACTGAAAGTGCAATCTGCTGGTATCCATTTTATCCAAATGGACACAGTATCTTCTGGGGGGATCAGAAAGTAACAATACTTGCCTTATCCATTCCACTTCACTGGGAGACACACACGCAGACCTCATTTCTCCATCCTTATATAGGTGCAAGGAGGCCTGCAAACCCACATCCTGTTGTTTTCCCCTGTTGTGTTCAGGCACTGCTATTGACCGTGACGTGGGTCCTCGCAGACGAGACCCGCTCCAAAACAATCCTGAGTGTGAGACCCGAAAGGGAGTAGGGTTGCCCAAACCACCGATAAAGTCAAACATGTTTTCATCCCCTTAGGGTTCAGGTTAAGGCTTAAGGTAATCTGATCCCAGGTCTGAGGTCTACTGAGGTCTGAAGGCTATCTCCTCGTCACGCCATGGCAGTCAAAGGGCCCTATCACAGGCCAGATGAAAAGAGCTGTTTGCAAATATGGCAGACGCTAAAGATTGCACTTGGCTGCTTACGCCCCCTGGCACTGGAGCGGCTCCCAGGGGTACTCAAGCCTAGATAGGATCTGCATTTTTGGCCCAAACCATTCAAACAAACAACATTTGTTTACAATAAGAACATGTGAATCCTGTTTGTAGGCTTTGTTCATTAATTACATATACAGCAAGTCAACTTATATTGGGCCAAGCAAGGATAGTGTGATGATGATGGTGTGTGCGTTTGTGTGTGCATGTGTGTGTGTGTGTGTGTGTGTGTGTGTGTGTGTGTGTGTGTGTGTGTGTGTGTGTGTGTGTGTGTGTGTGTGTGTGCGTGCGTGCGTGCGTGCGCGTGCGTGCGTGTGTGTGTGTGTGTGTGTGTGTTCATGCAAGTGTACGGCTATGGTTGATAATTGACAGAATAATAAATTGTGGAAAACGACACAAACACATTGTCAAGCTAAATTAAACACCCCAATGTGCGTGTCATTGATTACAGTTGGTATAACTTGTAGAAAACATGTATAAGGACTGCAGCAGGAGTCGATTCCGATATGATATTAACTTTCGTGTTTTATTCAAATAACTCCCAATACAAGTCGAAACGACTTCAAAACCAGCGACTTAATTGGGAGCAGATGCTCCCATACACCGGTTCTAAGAGGGATTCGGATGTGCCCGACCCTTCCTGCTTGGCATGTGCGTTTGAGATCCCATCATGAAACGGTGACCTTCCCAATTCGAACGTCCCACACTGTCTAGCCTGCTCTATGTCTATGGCTTGGCGGACCTTAAAAGCAGCCTCTTTGCCAACAGGTGATGGTGGAGTAGCCTATAGTTTGTAGTGGACTGAGTGAGTAACGAAATAAACAATGGAAACCGTTTGTTCATTTGAATATCTCAGCTTTGTTCGAGCTTACAGAGAGGGAGCGTCCTGCGTTTGACAGCTCCTTCCTTCAATGCAGTCCGATCCCCGGCCGTCAGCTGGACCTGACGCTCTGTCCTGGCAGAAGGTTCTGACAGCCGCGCTGAGCCGTGTGTGTGTGTGTGTGTGTGTGTGTGTGTGTGTGTGTGTGTGTGTGTGTGTGTGTGTGTGTGTGTGTGTGTGTGTGTGTGTGTGTGTGTGCTTCAGGTCAAGAGCTGCACGGTGGAAACGATTCAGTTCTCCGCATTTACACAACAACTACTTAGATTACATTCTAACAACTTAGAATAAATAAGCTCACACAATATTGTGCTGTTGTGCAAAGCGAATAGCCGGGTTGGCTTTATAATCCTCCGTGTCTGGCGATGGGATGGGAGCCCCCTTGGGAATTAAAGGAAATTCTTAGATATTCTCTAGATATTCACCATGCACCTATTGCACGCACATATATGTCATTTGTTAATGTGTAAAATGTAATTTGTGTACTACTCTCACTCAAATATACTGACATATGATTAGTCTACAATTGCGAACACTTTTTAATCCTTCAAGAATCTGACTAATTACACTTTGGTGTGTGTGATATTGTGGTTTATTATGGTAGGCTATTATAGTAGACCACTCTGTAGAAGCAAAAGAGAGAGGAATGTGTACTTGATGCCAAAAACTTCAGTCGTATCTTTGAACGCAATAATTACAGCACATTTCCTCACCGTGCGTAATTTACGCGAGCGTTTCTGACTCCAAAACAGTTTTATTGGCTTTTAACCGTGTAAAAACAAGATGCTGAGCTCGATAGAAAGGCTCTCATTAATCAGGTTGTTTTTACAAATTCCTCTTGTCGTATGTTAGACCCATAACGGCGATCTGGATGCGAAGGGGTTATGGAAACATTGAAATTGTCAGTTCATTAATTACAGGTAATTATTGTAATTCGATCCTTGAAAAATAACAGTTGCTTTTCTGGGTTTCCTGACTTTGAAGCAAATGTAGAAAAACGAAATACAATCGAGTGAAATCAAACGAAAGGTGCCTGTGAGAGCAGAACAGCCTATGTAGACAACATACTACCCCTAAGCCTATTTCCCTGTTTGAATGTTAAAGGCTTATTTGTTTCCATCGGTGTATGGAAGTGTATGCCTATATCTCAATAGGCTATAATAATGCTAACGTGCGAAATATTTGCAGATCCGTGATCGTATTGTTTTAATTAGGCCTACCCTGTGATTCAAACTGGAACAGCTGTCAATTGCAGTAACATCTGTGATGACTTATGAAGCATAAATCATTTCAACGCCTTGTTAATCTTTGGAAACCTCTTATATCCGAGGCAAAGTATGGGGCAATGTGCCTCCAAGTAGTCTGATAGCCTGCCAGAAGAGGTGTCCCTGTGTACCAAGGACACACTACCATCCGTCTTATGCATCAAAAAGGGGCAATATTGTTCTCCATCCCCTGACTCAGAATATATAATGTTCATAGACATGTCACGCTGGGTTTAAGAGAGAAAACGGAGTATCCATCGAATTTCCAATATAAAGCCAATTTCACCCAAGTCAAGTGCAATACTCTACAAGGAAAAAAGTGCGTTCTTCATTTACAGTATTTCAAGTCTTAAGGATAATTTAGAGAAACATTGGGCATTCATTCTTCATCGGCCTATTTCAAAAAGGCCTGTGTGAATACCATGGATTTACTGTAACCAGCGGGCTTTCACCTGTCTTGTGTTAGCCATATACAGGCAAAGCTTTCGTTCCCTAAACCACCCACAACAAATCTGTGTTGCTCATCACTTCGAACAAAATAAGCCTAATCGAAATAGGGCTGGGTAGAGTTTCTAAAAGCACGGCGCACTCGACTGAATAGTGTCCCTGGTACTCCAACCACCAAATAAATACATCCTCTGCACTTCACTGTGACAAACACATCTCTTTCTACGAGCATCGTTAGGAGGACTATAGTTAAATTAAAACCGTATGTTAGGAAACGTAAACAGATTTTCTAAATAAGAAGGCTCTCGACCTACTGCCTAGGCAGCCATCAAAAGCAGTTACATGCAACATTTAATTAAATCTAGTGTAATCACAACCTGCGTCTCCTTGACGGTCGGTCATATTCAGAGACATATCATTTGCAAATGAGCCTATTTAATGTGGTAAGGAAGAGCGAAGCTGGAACGAAGTCATCAGTGTCATGTCATTGCAAGTCCCTTTTTGTGTTCGCATGTCACATTGGTGCGCAAAAAAACATTAGGCTTTTTGATATAACTAGGATTCCACTCAGTTAAATCGTGATTAAGAAAGAGATTACAACATTTGCGATGGCGGGCCCAGGGCCTTTATGCCTTAACATATTTAGTGAGTTTGGCCTAGTAGGACTGGTCTAATTACATTCTGCATTGCTCCATGTTATACCAGCGTTGATATAGCCTATAGCAGTCCAAAACGCTCGACAGGTCTATCTAGATTGCTATCCTAATATGATATTACGTTAAACATATGTTTGTGACAGTATGGTGTTGTCTCAGCTGAAGTAGGCCGGTTAGTTAAATGTATTCAGAAAACACCACGGTTAGCCACGGTAACCACCACAGCGGGTTAAATCTGAGCACAGGGCCTCATAAGAGTGCCAAATACGACTTCTTTGTGGCCTAAATATTTGGATTCTACTCGTTGCGTCTTGTATGGGGAACGACTTAAGAGAAGTTTATAATTGGACACGTGTTTTTCCTCTGTCGGTAATTTGGAGATCAACTCAATCCTTTGTATGTACCTCCGCTTTTTAAAAGGCAATGAGTGATCTATTAGGAGGGGGGTATGTGTCCTAATGAGGTCCCTTTCAGCCTTTAGGACGGCCGCCAGCACCCTGCCGCGACACACGGGGAGCCCGGGACTATATAATCCCCGAGATGTGCCCATGTGCGCGTCACACGAGTACCTACAGAGATGACAGGTGACAGGTAGTCTAAACGACGGGCCTCACTTAAGCACTTTATTTCAAACCCAAGCACCGAGGTGATGACAACATCTTAGTTTGGGGGAGAAAATAAATCTGTGGTTGACCATTTTATCCTGTCTGTGGCGCAATTTGAAGACAATTTTTTTCCCATTTTCTTATTTTTTCAATTTTTTTGACCATCAATTTTATGAAATCTGTGGTTTACCATCTGTGGCGCAATTTGTTTCGATACATTCGCTGAGTCACTGAACATCATTTGAAATGGAGGATATCATTTTTGACTTTGACCAAGTAGATGGCAACACAGACTTCGCCTTTTGGGGACA
>NC_137677.1:40433948-40453948 GCF_963989245.1 Nansenia antarctica
TCTCTCTCTCTCTGTCTCTGTCTCTGTCTCTCTCTCTCTCTCTCTCTCCTGTCAGAATGCTACAACTCTCCAATAGAATGTAATTAAATGTATCAATTGTTCATCGTGCAGCCTCTATATAGAGGATTCAATGTAGTTATAAGCATTTTCTTCCTGGGTTCTTCTTTTTTCCCCTAGGTCTCTCTTGTAAATTACATGTGATCTTATTTAGACTAACCTGCATTATACAAAATGTCATATACAAATCGCTGGACATAAAAATGGATGGACATGTTGGTCATGACATATTTTCTATAAGCTTTAGGCCTATGACGGTGTGTTGAAGTTCTAGGCCTATCTTAAATGTGCTACTGCAGGCCAAGGGTGTACTGAACCTCAGAAATGTGACACTAATCCTGTATCTACCATGTAAAGTGCTGTATAATTGTCATAATCTGAATGTATGTTTGAAGTGATATGCTCCTATGTCCATCAAACTTGATAACAGTGAAAAGGAACGCAAGTGTGTCAGTGTAAGTCTACTGTTATTTAAATATTAGATCATACACTTTGCAAGTCAAATATCTCACTAATGTAAGACCAGTTAGGGACAGACCCAGAGTCACAGATATACAATTGACACACATCAATTATACAGAAACAATAACAACTCTAATATAGGGCTCTGGCTTGATACGGCAAGATTCATTACTAGCAACACTAGTAAGTGTTGCAAATGAATGCCTTCCAGGAGAGCACTGCTGTTGGTATTGTTTAATGGTGTATGATGGAAATATGGTTAGTAACAGAAACAGGTCTCTACAACAAGCTGGGCTTGCCTCTTGCAAGAGAACTGAGGTAACAAACCCATTGACCTTAGAGTACAGAAGCATTTCATCACTTCTGCTTCCATGCCAATGTTCCAATTTCCCAGATTGTTAATCAAGTCAGTATCTTCAAAATGTACAAAAAAAATAATCCCATGTTGAACATGGTCTTGTAACTTTACCAGTTAGAAAATCACAAGGGATGCTCTTCAAGAATACAAGTCATAAGATGATATGACTTGCAATTACGTATATGTCCATCCATTTGTATGTCCATGTTACTATAAGACGTTGATCTGTATTTTACATTCAAATCCAATTTTAATACACTATTTTGAAGAACTAAATAGTTACATCATCACATGCAGGAACATGAGCACAGACGTAATACAGTTAGAATCAAACCAGAACCAACACCACAGGTACATCACTTGGTGAGATAAGAACCAACACCACAGGACCAGGTACATCGGTTACTGAGCTAAGAACAGATATTTCCAATTACCCACATTCCCCTAGATTCTAACTGTATTACATAGGCTACGGATGTGCTTATGGTCATGTATTTTGTTGGGGTGGTTGGTCCAGCACTAATCAATAACCATGTTATCTTTTTCAAAAACATTTTTACTATAGGATATATTTTCCATTTAAACTATATTTATGAGTACCATAAGTATTTAAGTAGCAGTATTTGCCATAAATGTATTTGCAACGGTCATTCATTTGTTATTATTTATTATTGCCATTATTTAATGGGAAATGTTTTAAATTAAGGTTTATCTCTGTTTGACTGGCATTTTCTTATTACAGTGAAAGAAAAAACAGGAAACTAATAAAGCAAATTTTAAAACAATTTGTATTACTCCAGTGGGCTTTTTTCTTTAATTGTGTATTTGTTTACTTGATGTTAAAAACCCATGTTTTAATTTTAATTCTATGTTAAATGGAGGTCAACGTTTGTAAAATAACTGTAATTCACGTTGGTAGAGGTAATCTACATGAAATAGAGGTTGATGTCTGTTAAATATATTAAGATGTTTTTTTAATTTAAGAAGTAAACTATTGAAACACATTTGGATTACAATCCAAATCTAAAAATATATAAAAGCCAGTTTTTTGTGGAGATGTTGTGTTCTTTTCTGAAATAGGGAACAATTACAGTGAAATAACAAAGATGATCTTTTCATTTAGCATTTGATCATTATTGTGGGGAGGGTTTACAGGGTGAATGTTAAATTAAAGTTAAACTCAGTCATTTTACTTGCATTAGACCATTATGTAAACAACGGGGGAAAGCAAGTAGTCTATCTTTACCTTAGAAGTACAGTTTTTTATAGTGTAGTTACTTTTTTTTAATTAATCTCTGCAAATTGTTCTTATTGAGCTAAACATATTATGTAATGTCCAGGGCCCAGTTGTTCAAAAAGTGTAATCCAGATCAGAATGCTTTTTCAAAGCAACATTGGACTGGATCACTCTGATTCAGGTACAGATTTTTCAAGGTGAGCAAATCCGGATTACCAGTGCTCTAAATGGGACTACATATCACAATGTAGGTTACTAGCTATGTAAAGAACAACAGGTAGAATAGCCAGCATGGGTCACAGAGACAGAAAACAGCACAATAAAACAATACAAACATCCCCTTCCATTTTCAATGTCTTCAGTCAGACCCCTCATCTGACCCACAACAAATAAATAAAAACAAAGAAATATACATTATTCACAAAAACATTGTGGATATTTTTAACACATGTTTTAAATCATAAAAAGGCTAAATGTCCAATAGTTAACAACATAAAGAACGTTCAGTGTTCACTGTGGAGGCTTTTTGAAGCCCAGCTTTTAGGAGGCGGATCTCATGTAGTTGGGTAAGAGAGATTTGTTCCTCTGCCAGACAAATCTGTTCTCTGCTCTTTTGGTTTCTCATTGAACAAGTGACTTATAGGCATCATCATCTTTGTTTGGCAAAGAACGCTCCCAGCCTCTTTTCTGAACTCCTGTGGCAATAACTACTGGCTCTACCAGTGAGCATCCACCTTCTTCCTCAATAACAGGGCTGAGATCCAGAATAAATGTTTCCTCTGCATTAGGAGGACCTGGCTCGCTTTCCTCTAAAGTCATGGGCTCACCGTCCTCTACAACATCTTGAATCCCGTGCAGAGCTTGCAGGTTTTCACCTACAAAAATGTCAAGAACCACACTGTGTATGTTTTTTTGCTTCAGCATGGTCCTTTGTTGCCCTGGCCTTCAGATTCTTCCATCTAAATTTCACTTGCTCCATGGTCCTCTTCTGGCCAGACCCCATGGCATTCACATTCTGGGTGATTTCAACCCCAATGTTTTTTTTCTTTTTGTTAGTCACTTCTCCACCCTCAGTAGAATTAAAACTCCCTACTATTGAGGCGCCCTCCAGCAGTGTGTGGGTTTCTGCAAGAGTGAAATTAGCTCCTTTTGAGTTCATGGTTCCACCTCTTTGGTGTAGGGAACATAGAGTCTATAGGCCTTGGGCATGATTGATTTAATTGAACACAAGCCAAAGCACATCAGCTAATTGATGTTTAATGGGTGTGTGTTCAAAAAGACCAATTACACAGCTGTCTTATTCAGCCTTTCTCAGAGGACGTACAGAGAGGCCCTGACATGGCAGGTATTGTCCATCGCCACCACTGTTTAGGTAGGAGAGGACACCGACAAAGGGAGTACATTGAGCGTACAAAACCACTGGAGCAATACACCACTGAGGAACTGTGTGCTCAGTTTTGCTTCGGGAATGCTGATATTAAGTACATTGCAGACCTTGTCAGGCCAAAACTTCAATGCAGAACCCGAAGGAGTGACAGTCTGTCTGTGAAAGAACAGAGGCCTCATTTATAGAAAGTACTTTATATCAAATTTGATACAATACGTAAAGGTAGTGATTTATAACATTTCAATGTGAGTGAATTTGACCGTGGAATCGATCGTAGCTCTACGTCAGGTATTGACTTGACGTACGCACATTACCTACTGGTTATTTAAGCAATATCACACGAGAGGGAGTGTGTTATACTGAATATCAGCACGGCTGTGATTCGGTCGTAGGTACGAGGCCGCAGGCCGAGTACCGAAGATTTAGAAAATGTGCTTACGTGCAAGTTAAAGATGATGTTCAAGTACATTTTTATAAATGAGGCCCCAGGACCTTGCTGCTCTGCGCTTCTATGCATCTGGGACTTTCTGCCAAGTTGTTGTTGACAATATAAGAGTGGACAAATCAACTGTGAGGGATGTGGTGAAAGCTGTGTCAGTCACATTGTCCAGCCTGGTCAATCAAATTGTTTCATTTCCAAAGGATGACCCGCTTGGCCAGACCAAGCGCAAGTTTCTTCTTTTGGGGAACATGCCCAATACTATTGGGGTTATCGACTGCACATACATGTGCATACAAGCACCTCATAAGAGGGAATTGGAGTACATCAACCGAAGCAACAGCATCAACATCCAAGTTGTGGGCGACACTGACCTCATCACAAACTGCGTCATGATGTGGCCTGGGTCTGTCCATGAAGTGGCCTGGGTCTGTCCATGAAGTGGCCTGGGTCTGTCCATGATGCGCATCTATACAGAGATACAGTTGCAACATCCGGGTAAAGGACACATGGTTCGGTGTAATTTGATCCACCTGCTTATTAACTAAGAGATCCAGAAACTGCATTTCCAATAGAAATCCTGATTCCACTTGTAGGCTGTGTACTGTAATGGCGATTGCTTGATTTCTGCAAGTGAAATCATTGCAAATGAAACTTTGGTTGCAACATCCAAAAGGGATAACTTGTTTTAGATCTTCAAACCGTCTCTATGAAAGGATAGTTTCATCATTATATGTGATTCATCTGATGAATGACTATCATGATGAAACCATCCCTCTACAGACACAATTTAAGAATCAAAAATAAATCAGCCTTTTCAAGTTGGTTTCTCAATGTTAGAGCTAGATCTGCCAACAGATCTGAATGGGTCCAAGGCAATGGTAAATGAAGAAACACACATGACATTTATTATCATACTTGATTGGCCAATGGCTTTCTGGGAAGTTAGATTACTCAAGATATCCAGATGAATCAGATCTAATGCAATCTACAGAATAGAAACAAACACTGAGTAGCTCTATCATTATATGAAAAGTAAATGTTAATTAAACGTTAACTGAATCAATGAGACATGTAATTTAATATCCATAAAGGTTTATGATATTAAAACTCATAACATTACACATACAGCAGAGAACATTTGGGGGAAATAGAGATTTAGAATTGACAATTTAGCATATTTTGTAATATTATAATTCAACTCCTTTAATTAAGAAATAACATTATTAAAAACACCTCAAAGTCAGTAATTTTGAGAGGTGAGAAATAAACGTCTATTGTTATTAAGCAGAACTTGCAAAAAAAAAAATGCTGACTCTCCACTAGACCTGTACCCAGTCGCTATGTGGCACTTTAATAGCTGTGGAATGCTAGTTAAATACCTCATCTGCTTTTCTCATTACCGGCCCTCTTCACAGGGCTGCCGCGCGTTAGCCTCTGAGCTAATAACTCAGATTAGTGTGTGAGGAAAGTATGCTGTCGTCTTTACAATACGTCCCTGGGCCCCTGCTGATGGGGGCATGGGGGGGGGTATTTAAAGCATTCTCAGATGAGCACTGGGACCTTCAATAATTTCCTCTTCGGAGTCACTACCTATCTTCCGGGTTCCATAGACCTATCTCTGAGGGCTACATCTTGACTGTCCCTCCTAATGAACCTAATGTCCCTCCTAGTGAACCTCTTCACCCCCTCAGTACTGTTCCTCTACTGTTATTAATATATATATATATATTATTTTTTTAATCCTTTCAATCCTTCTACCATTGACTGCCAATGCTACCTGGTCCTGGCATCGATCTTTGCTTATGATGACTGATGTATAGATGATTCACTTACTTAAGACAAATGTATTTCAATTTCAATTTCAAACCTTTATTTAAAACTCGATAGGCACTGAGGTCACCCTCATTTACAGTGACGTCGAGTGTACAATAGAACAGTGAGCAAGGGCAAACAAACAGTGAGCAAGACAGGATTAAAAGGAGAAAAAAAGAAAAACTAAAAAACAAAAAACAATTGCAATCGGTAGAATACAGTTTTTGCACCAAGAGTTTAAAGGTAGAGGCAGAGGGGAGGACCTCCAACCGGAGAGTTTGCTGCAGAGTGTTCCATGTATTAGGGGCATCAATAAAAAAGGCTGTTTTACCCAGGTCTGAACGCGCATACGGAACCATGTGTTGGATAAAAGCATTTTGAAACATTCAACATTTAGAAATCACAGCTCTCCTAGTGCCCAGGGCAAACACTCTGCAAAGAGCAGAGTCTAAATAAACAGACCGGTTGTAAATCTTTTCTAGGTGTCAGGAAGCTAACCGAAAAAAAAGGTTATGTGCAACTTGCTATGTCTAACTTGCTACTATGCTAGTCTGCTATGCTATATGCTATGCTAGTCTGGCCCCAATAACCCAATCCTCAACTCGTTACCAGCACTACGGGTGTGGGGCTGGGGTGTGGGTGATATGTAGGGACTGACAGTTGACTGTAAATGTCACCTTCTTGTTGACATCCGCAGACCACCCCATCTTCACCCTCCCAAGCCTTAGCCAATCAGCAAAGCAAACAGCTACCATGTTTGCCCAATCTCTTGCCCCCCCCTTTACCCCCAACAGGCCTACCCAGCCCAGCCCAGCCTCACACTGCCCAGCCAGCTAGGCCACCTGGCCCCCATAGGCAACTGTGAACCTGGGGCTGATCGGCAGCCTAACCTTGGCACCAGGGTCACAAGTGCAGCGCTAATTACACCAGATTGTTTGTGCAGGAGGTAGCCACTGCCCTCCCCCCGCATCAGCACCCTATTGACAGGCCCCTCTCTCCTCTGCGTACTGAATTAGCCCTCAACCCCATCAACAAGAAACCTTCTATTCCAATTGAGGGTTGAAGCTTTTTCCCCTCTCCTTCTTTGGGTTGTGATTCTGGAAGTTGTACATGCATAATGAATATAATTGTGTTTTCGCCTCCATAATTGCTTTAGGAACACTGTTTTTTGTAACTGTCGAGTCAATGAAACACATTTGAGTTGAGCGTGAGTTGAGTTTGGGGTGGAGGTTGGAGGGGAGGTAAGTTCATGACCATGCTCTGAGGCCACTCTTTATAAAATAAAGACCAGCCCAGTGTCCATTCTCTCCAGCAGCCAAACCAATCTGCGACCAGCGTATGTACAAAACCCTTCATAGGCTACCCAAATATTTAAAAGGAGGGCAGGCAATCTTATCCTGCAAAGGCCAATGAGATTGCAGGCTTTTGATCCAACCAAGCAGTTACACAACTGATTCGCCGAATCAACTAATCTTAAATCTGGTGTGTTTAGATTGGTCGGAGCAAAAGCCTGCACCTACATCGCACCCCATCAGGGTAAGGTTGCCCACCCTGCAGAGGGTCAGTCCATATGCAGGTCAGGCTTTTGATTAAAGTCAAGTCTTCTTCCTCAATGTGATGTGGTGAAGGAGGACCCTGTGCTGAAGGAGGTACTGTACCATCTTCTCATTTAATTTGTCATTCTCCATTTAATGTTTCTAAAAATCTAGCTATACATTTCAATAACTAATAACTCAAACATAAAGTCAACTAAAGTCCAATGAGTTGCACTTCAAAGCTGGACCGAGCCAGTGCATTCTGTTCTACTTTAACTCTGCAGCAAAGACTGGTGTATGATGGAGCGTACAGGGGAAAGGGGAGGGGGGGATTCTGACCCCTTCCTTTCTCCTCCACCTTTGGACATCAAAGCGAACAGCGGGGCCTCAGCGGGGGTCCCTGGTACCCCGGGCCCCCTGTCCACACCGGGAGACAGAGCGTTCGCCCGGTGAACGAACCAAACCTGCACGGTATTAAACAAAGCTAAACACTTCAAGCTGCTAGATACTCCCCAATGAAACGTTTATGAAGGGCCCCTAATGCGATTGCAGAAACACCTTGTCATCAACGCCACGTCGGGAAGGACGGAGGGGTGCGGATATATGAACGGACGGGGTCTCGGAGGTACACAGGAGTTAAAGAATGGCTCTTTGAGTTTTAGTGCCTATGGGTTTTATGACCCCCGCATATACTCTCTGATATTGCCTATTGGTTCATTCCACCAAAGCGGCTTAACGGTAAGCGAGAGCTCTGATCGTCAGCACTCCCCAGTACACTTAATAACCTTAAGTGCCAACCGTATGATGTCATCGTCTTGATTGAATAAAAGGGAAGCAGGGAGCAGCTCCTTAAGAGTAGCAAGATGAACTTTCCGAATGTAGTTTGTCACTGCATCATTCTGAGAGCTTAAAGAGAGAGGACCCTTCTGAAGTTTAATGTCTGGTACTGTATGCAGTCGAAGGGTTCCGAATTTGAGAAAGCAATGCCCTTTGTGGATCAACTTTTTCCTCAGTCCCGCTTATGAAAATATGCGTCATCATTACTCCTTACTGGAAACGACATGGCGCAATGTGAGGAAGTTGAGAAATCACTGTATTCCTTTGAAAAGCCCTCTCACTTCCTTTGACTAGATCATTAGTGTTGATGATTGTCGAGTGAACAGGTGCCGGTGGTGGTTTGTGTATTGTGTGGACACGTTTGCTTGGATACACTTGGATACACTCACACTGACCTCGGCTACACACCAGAGTGCTTGTCAAAATCACGCGAGTTGGCTAACATCACATCTTGACATACCACAACAAGTGACCTTTACAAGTAATACATTGTAAAGGAGTTATTGGTTCAGCAATAATATCAGTATAGTGTATAAAAAAACAACTGTTTATGAACTGAACCAGTGATAACAGAATGTTTCAGAGCAGTGATGGCATTGGGGAATTATAAGTAGTATCAATAATATCAGAGTACATGGTATTGGTATGTACTGTAGAGTGGATATTCATGTGATAATAGTAACAGCAGCTCCTGTTGGGGTACTAAATGGATTGCAGTGGTGGTCATTGAGGCAGCGATGCTACCAATGAAAAGCAGCTGGAGCTATATCGTTGCAGAACATCTTTTCTTCATCTTGAAATGAAGCACATACATGTGCTCTCTCTCTCTTGCACTCACTCAGACAGACAGACAGATACACACACACACACACACACACACACACACACACTTGCACATGCACATGCACATGCACATGCACATGCACATGCACATGCACATGCACATGCACATGCACATGCACATGCACGCACACACACACACACACACACACACACACACACACATATAAACTGGGGTTCATCTGACTCTAGGCTTCAGATCCACTTGCCAAGATCATTTGGGGTAAGCCTTGTAAGACTTTGGGGGCGAACCCAGAGGTAACCAATCCTGGCATGCACATGGACAGTAAAACTCATCATCACAGAGCAGGAGCCTCCAACAAATCATCTCTTTCATAACCTCGCCTAACACTTCCACAACCTTCTGTCAGATCTGAAGGCTTGACAGGGGCCAACCCTGTGTCTACCCGTTTGGCTATTTAGCCAGACGCTTCATATATAAAGCCTTGACTGATGCCGGTGGGTCATCGCTCTCTCGCTCTCTCTCTCTCTCTCTCTCTCTCTCTCTCTCTCTCTCTCTCTCTCTCTCTCTCTCTCTCTCTCTCTCTCTCTCTCTCAGCCGAGGGGGGGGCCTCATTTCTATTTATGACCCTGATCTGAAGATCGGGGCGTGCGTGGAGGATGTGTGCCGATTGATGTGACAGGCCTCTGTAGAGAGGAGCTGGGCTTATTAAGGAGCAGCCAGGGCCCATGTGGAGCTGGTTTGGAGGTGTCAGGGTAGACAGAACTACGTCATCCTGCCCCAGTGAAATACGCCTGGACTCATCTTTGATCTGAGGCAGGTCATCTCTCTCTCTCTCTCTCTCTCTCGCTCTCTTTTTCTCTGTCTGTCTGTCTGTCTCGTTCTCTGTTTGTCTCTCTCTCTCTCTCTCCCTCTCAGCCAGCTCTGCTTCGTGCCAGGGCACAGGGGTCAGAGCGACGCAGGACGCCTCCCTCCCTCCCTCCCTCCCTCCTCTCACATGGGCCCTGGAAGGAGAAATGAAGGATATTCTACCTGCGTTCCCTAAGGGGGCTCGGAAGGAATTCCCCACCTAACCGTATGGACCCTTTCTGGGAGATGCATGGCTTTTGCTCAAGAAGTTTTGTGTTTTTAATTGATAATCACATATTCAGATCAGTCATGTGTTTTTACAGATCCGACTTATAGATGTGATTAAATATGTTGTCATGTGTTGTATAATGCTGATGCCCGTTATCAGCCGAGGAAGATAATAGAGTCTTCACTGTGAAAGTTATAAGCCCGAAACTATGACATGCCATGCTAACAGAGGGAGAATTCCAGTCCTCAGATGGTAGTATCATGGGCAGCTTTGTGTCTATCCAGTAAATATTTTTACTATTGAATTGGGTCGTCGTATATATTTTAACAGCATAAAAAACAGTCTTAGTGCAAAGGCGGTGGCGTCAGGGTGTGTGTCTAATATATCATTGTTACTTTCAAGGCCAGAATCTTTCTGTGCAACGGATGCCATTTAACCTGTATATTGTCATGAACACCTCTCTCTTCCTGCTACTCAGCCCAGGCGATGGTGCGAAGATGTGGTGTTTTCACCTGTTACCAACGACACAAATGACTACCTTTGAACCTGGGTCCGTTTGGCGCCGGCTGAAAATATAGAGCCCATAGTGTGTGATGCCCTAAAGTAGAGAAACATAGGAGGGAAGTGAAGTTGTCAGGCTTATGCTGGAATTGATAATTGGAGCACTTTGTGTACCTCACAGACGCTGTGTAAGATCAGCCCCTCACTCTGCAGCTCAGAGCCCTGCTCCCCCGAGACCGCTGGGCTGCTGCAACTCTGGAAACACACAGCACAGGGTCAGGGAGCACAATCAGGGGAATGTGTGTCTGTGTGTGTGTGTGTGTGTGTGCGTGTGTGTGTGTGTGTGTGTGTGTGTGTGTGTGTGTGTGTGTGTGTGTGTGTGTGTGTGCGCGCGGTTGTAGGTGTATGTGTGAGAGTGCGTGCATGCATGCATGTGTGCATTCATGTGTGTGCGTGTGTGTGTGTGTGTGTGTGTGTGTGTGCATGCATGGATTACATAAAATATATAAAACATAAAATATAAACTATTTGGATTAGCTGGCTTTATAAATGTGACCACACATGTGTGACTTCCAGAGTCTGTAGTCTATCTGAGCGCTGGATACCGGTGAAAGCAGCTTGACATGCACTATTACCATCCCAGCCATAGAGACACACCAGACCCTGAGTTCAGATAGATCTACAGGCTAAATGGCTTCTCTGAGGGTACGCCAGAAAATCGGATCACACCAGACCCACTACATGTGTCCGTACAATTGTGCAACTTACAACTTCTAAACAAAAATATTGTGATCTATTCATTTCCAGCTCATTAAAACTCATAAATACAAAACATATGAGCATGTGTTGAATATTTGACAATCTCAGGACATAATGTTTTCGCTTATATACACTCACTGAACACTTTATTCAGAACACTATACTAATACTGGGTAGGGCCTCCCTTTGTTCTCAAAATAGCAAAATAGCCTCAATTCTTCGTGGCATTGATTCCACACGATGTTGGAATGTTGCAATTCCTTTGAGATTCTGGTCCATGGATTTTTCAGGTGTACTTTCAAACTATGAATCTCCCTACCACATCCCAAAGGTGTTCTATTGGATTCAGATCCGGTGACTGGGAGTGGGAACCCCACTAAAGAACACTGAACTCATTGTCATGTTTATGAAACCAGTTTGAGACAACTGTTGCTTTGTGACATGGTGCATTATCATGCTGGAAGTTGCCATTAGAAGAAGGGTACATTGTGGCCATGAAGGGATGCACAATAGGCTGTGGCATTCAAGCGATGATTGATTGGTATTAACGGGTCCAAAGTGTTCCAAGAAAACATTCCCCATACCATTACACCATGAGAAGGTGTATAGGTGATCCTAATAAAGTGTTCGGTGAGTGTCCAAAATAACATTGTTATCGTAGGCTACTTATGGTAATTAATTGCACCCATTTTTATCAGGATTTTTATGATGTGCACCATTTCTATTCAAAAGCCACAGGCTGAAGGCAGCGTAGATTAGAGTCCAAATAAAACCATCTCAGTCAGCTGACTGAGTATTTTAGCAGCATATATTTCGGACGTTTATATGAGCCACCTGCGCACAACTATGTGTAGGGAACATGACATCACACATCAAGAGGTGGAACGTTGACGAAACGCGTGGAAACGTCCACTGGAGACGTCCGCAGAAACACAACGTCTCGGTTAGTTTAAGATTTCTTCCTGTTTGACATTATGAAAACTGGAAAAGCATACCGACTCTTATTAGATTAGGCATCAAGCATATGCATTTCTCTCTGCACAAGACAACATTCTTTTCCATTGCAAGACGCTCTCTTTATGAACTAGGCTATCTAATTGCTTCCAAACGCATACGCCCTATTGCAATAGAAAATACCTTTTCTTGGGATCTATGATTTCCCATGTAGCCTATAATAACACATCTGAGACATTTTCGGAAACACTTTCTTTGAGTGTGCCTTATAATGTCTTATTATAATACATCATAGTTGTATCTGTCTGAAAGACATTTATTTTCAACAGACATAAAATAACTTTGTTAATTTACTCTGAATCATTGTAAAATATAAGACATTATAATGTAGTCATACATGCTTATGGCACGTCTTATAATTCGCATAATATAAGTGTTACAAAATCGTTATTAAAATATTGCATTAACCAGGTATTGTTAACAATATCCAATTAAAGTATATTGTTTGTGGAACAACAGTCATTACAAAATGAAGGAGTATATTTAATTAACCATAGCCTATTGGAGATAAACAGTCACTATCAATATGACAAAGTATAGGTCTACTTATAGGCCTGCTTTTGTGATTCATATTTGATTGTTGAGACGTGATTCTATTCTGACTATAACGGTCCTGCTGGGACAGAGCGAGTGTAACTTAAAACTGTCCCCTCCTGTTTATTAGTCGACCAATCAGAGGCCGGTACTACCTCCCCCTCTACTCACGCAACTATTTAGCATCTGAAACTGGGATAAAGTTTCCCCCCAAAAAAAATTTAGGGGAAAAACTTCCTGCGAGAGAAGAACCGTGCCAAGCGTACATGTCAAAGTAGTGGGACGTTATCCTTCTCCCGGGGCGCAGAGGGAAGCAGAACCGTTAGAGTAAGACATTTTACAAAAACAGTTTTCTGTCTCGTCTGCCTGCATACACGGACATATTTGGGATAACCACGGCTTTAAACGTGGAGAAGGTTTTCTCTCCGCTATCCTTTTTGCATTTCTTTAAAACGGGAATGGAACTAGACGGCTCCAGTTCTCCCTGTGCGTCCCCTGTGGATAGCCTGGCGACCAGCGAGGAGGAGTTGGACAGACAACACAAGCGCTTCGGGAGGAAGAGGAGACACAGTAATAAAAAGTCCAGCGAGGACAGCAGTCCGGGTTCCGTGAAGAGGGGCAATAAGAAGCCCAGCCCCAGCAGCACCGCGCAGTCCTACGAGGAGCTGCAGAACCAGCGGGTCCTGGCCAACGTCCGGGAGCGCCAGAGGACCCAGTCCCTGAACGAAGCCTTCTCGTCTCTACGCAAGATCATCCCCACGCTGCCGTCGGATAAGCTGAGCAAGATCCAGACGCTGAAGCTGGCCTCCAGATACATAGACTTTCTCTACCAGGTCCTCCAGAGTGACGAGATGGACAACAAGATGTCCAGCTGCAGCTACGTCGCGCACGAGAGGCTCAGTTACGCGTTCTCGGTGTGGAGGATGGAGGGCGCCTGGTCCATGTCCGCGACCCACTGACCCCCAAAGCCCGACTCACTCAATGCCCAAAGCGGTAGGTGCAGCCACACCATAAGACGTGGAAAAAATACATGATTTATTATTAGTATTGATCAAATAAGATGATGATGAAATGAGGCTATAAAAACAAAGTTATAGGCTTTTTTAGTTGAAATGATCTAAAAATAAGAATAATACCCAAAGGCCTTCACTAATGCCCAAAGCGGTAGGTGGCAACACAATAACATAAGACGTCGAAAAATGCATTATTTATTATTGGTATTGATCAAATAAGATGATGATGAAATAAGGCTATAAAAACAAGTTAGGCTTTTTTAGTTGAAATGATCTAAAAAATAATAATACCCAAAGCCCTTCACTCAATGCCAAAGTGGTATAGGTGGCAACACAATAACACATGGAAAAATACATAGTTATTTGTTATTATTGACCCTATGATCAATAGGGTGAAATAAAGCAGTAAAAAGAAGTAGGTTTAGTTTCAATGATCTGTGAAATAATACTAACGAACTTGAGAAAGGGTTTCACCTTTAGGGCAGAGAATAAATCATGTCATTTGATATCTAGTTATGTCTTAGAGTCCACTGCTGATACGAATTCATGTTACCTCTATAGGCTAATTCCACAATAAATCTGCTAATAGATATGTCATTAATAATAATTGAACAATAGTTAATAATATACCCCTAATGGGTAAATGTAATGGTGAATTAGAGAAGGCCATTACTCATTACCAAAAGTGAGATGTTTACAATAACATTTGTACCTAACCCTAAACCATTTTGATAACGTACATATTCGAACTAGACTTGGAAATGTGAATTTCATACCAAGGCCATGTGCGGGAGCTATAGGTTAATACCTAGTTAGACAAGTCCAGCTGTGGGACGACAACCTTACAACAACGTTACATGAAAAACAGTCAAACACATGCTTTTGATGTGTCAGAAAGGGAAAATGGAAAATGGAACATTTGATTCGTAATGAGAATACGGTTAGCCTATAGTTAAGGAACAAGGGAAATCGCCGTATTAATATAAATAATGTTTTTGGAACAGTTTTACTTGCCAAGCACTGAAGTAGCTATAACCTCGTCTATAAACTATGCTCCACTGACATGGGGAGTGACAGACTAAAAAACGTTGAGGATTTTTCCGCACTGTAAGTGTTTGCAAGACAGCTCGAAAACACATTAAAGTCCTGTGGTGAGATGTGGGTCTTGTTCTTAATCCTTGTCCATTCCTCAGGACGTTAAAACCAGATAGGGGGGAGAGAGAGGCCATGAAAAGCCTATCACGGGTCATTTATATTCACTATGGAGGAACGCTTTCCTGTGTCGAGACCACAGGAATGGCAACGCTCGACTTAGAGCAGAAAGTTCAAACCAGCATTTGATTAAAGATGCGAGAGCTTTAGGCATTACTGGCAACATGTCAACAGTCGGGACGGCGTTTCGTGGAGTTTCTGGCCCCTTGCATACTCGTGACGTTAGAATTATAAGGTTCTATCTCCATTTTTGTCAAAATTGAGTTTTGTACATAATCTGATCCATTTAGGTGTTTATTAATGCCTGTGTGGTGTTATTTTTTAAAAATGTTGACATTTTTGAGTTAGTAATTCATAAAATACAAAGGTTCCATCTCACAAAACATAATGGAATGTAAAAACTTTGACACTCAATATCTCTGAACTACCCTAAACGGAGATAGAACCTTATCATTCTAAACGGAGATAGAACCTTATCATTCTAAACGGAGATAGAACCTTATCATTCTAAACGGAGATAGAACCTTATCATTCTAAACGGAGATAGAACCTTATCATTCTAAGCTCACGTACTGTTCAAACACTCCAGCCGTGCGTCCCTGAGTAATACTGTGCATGTCAGACACACAACAAGCAGATTTTTTCTATAAACATTTTTCCATTTAATTTGAGTAATTCTTACTTGGGGATAATGCGAGGTCTTGATAACGCATGGGTAGTTGACGATGTCTTTGGCCACATTCTCAATGTGTCTTTGCTTATTTCTTTATAAAGGAGCTCCATCTAAAGAACCCATGGGACTGATACCACAATGTAAAAGGGAACCTCGTTGACACACGTCAACCGACCTCAGTGCTTTAGGCCCACTGGATGTAGGGCCTACACACTAGGCCTCTGATAGCTACAACTGTGTAGGCTAACAGGACTCAAAGACTGAATACTCAGTAAACATGTATTGAAATTCATGACACTGAATGACACATGGCCACTGAAGTAAAGACCACTTTGGGTTTGTTTAGCTCTGGTGGACTGGTACCGTGTTTACACACCGCCCACTCCTATAATGGCTCATCAACAGGCTTTGTTGTCATATAAACCATCCGTTTCTTTAAAGAGGAAAAATAAACTACACTAGGGTGATTTGTGTAAACATTGTAAATTTGAAGGTAGCCTTTCTCAAAGTAGACCGGACGTATTTTCCATATCCATTTCTGCTGTCAATGCGTCTTTGTGTTTCATTGGCCTGCGTGGAATGTCAAGAAAATAACAATGAAAACCATGAATTACATCTGATTATAATATTCATATGTTATCTTCATAAGGCAACACTATAAACTTTTTCCTAATGTTTTTTAGTCCAAAGATTATAATTATTGTCAGGCCTATGTGCACAGGGCATAATGTCTCATGTAGCCATAACTCTTCACACAGCGTAATAAACACATTCATTTACATTGATTTCGTATTTCTTATTTCTTAGAGGTCGGTTAAATTCGTTGACTTAAGCATCTATTAGTAAGACAGATATTTCAGACTAATACAAAAATAATTTGTCAAACGAAAGAGGCGTTGAGTATTATAGGCCTATAAGAATTCCAGTCCTATCGTCTTCGAAATGCGGCTAAACGGCATCATGCATAATATTCCTGCCTACTCCACACACAAATTGATGGACGTGGATTTTGCACGTTTATAACTTCTATAGAAATTAAACCTTCCGACAGGTGCTCAGAATGACATCCCCTGCACTGTATTTGGCCACCATAGAATTTTCCAATGATGCAACTACATAGGCTACTGTAGTTTATGATCATTTAAAATGAAATCCTTTCCGTTTTTGGCAGATGGTTCCACTCAGGGGCAAATCATTGTTTCATGGATGACTTCCTATGCCAGGGAGCTTTTCAATAGACAGTTGTGCCAACCTGAAGAGACATAGGCAGGAACTCAGGACCTGATTGCAGTATGTACCTAACGCAATGTCATAATGATCATCAATTTTCATGCGTTTTTCTTTGATCTGTTACAGACTGTTTACTTCAACAAAGAATGAAGACACCAAAGGATCTATTGAAGAACCCAGAACCTCAGAGACGTGGAGACGTAATGTGATAAGCGCCTTATTCAGACAGTCTTGTCATCTTCCAGATGTCAATAATGTCGATATGGTGACGTTAGTTACCAGCAGGAAGGACTTTTTTTTTTTTTTTTTTTTTTTTGGTAGGGGGGGGGTATATTTCGTTTTGTTTTAAAGAACTCTAAATAGAAGTATATATACATGTTTCGAATACGTATTGTACATAACTGTAAGTATCAGCTTGTAAAGGGACCAATGCAATTTAGAATCATTACGTTCTTGAGGTACGCTGCATGGAATTTTTCCTGATTTGACTTTCGCAAGTTTGCCAACTCCGTCCAATGTAAATGTTTTGCTTATTTATTAAAAGACATATTTTTTGAACGATGTAGTTGAGCTCCTTGATTTATGTTTCCATCGACTACCGTAGCAACTGTAGTGTCTTGGCGTATTACTCCCTTCATTCTATGTTGATGTAAACTAATTGAATAGCCTATACAGAAAATAATAGTACAAGATCAAATAAACCATAGCGTCCATTATTATGTATTCGGATCCCTTCTATTTAGTTTGAGCTTCAATTCGCACTTCAAAAGTAGTTGCCTTAGTTGTACATGTATGCAGCCTATCTACACTGTATATCACACTATACTAACTGTGTGAACGATTTTTTCCGATGTTTTCTTCGGATAATCACGTAGACAAGGAGAAAACAAACACTCTTTCCACTGTCTCGTGTGAGCTTTTGTTAAGCTTTTTCTTCCCACTTGTGGAAAGAAAACACCGGCCGAAGTGTAATAAAAACCGTATAGCATCATTAACAGCGGGGGAATTTCGAGTCAGATTTAAAACCCAGGAATATAAAAGCCTCGTCCGCTTTAATAACAAGTAATCATTGAAATAGAAATGCCTTGAAGGGAATTCTTTAACGAGCAGGGAGCCAGAACAACCGCAGATAACGACAACAGCTAAATACCGGACCCCTACCAGACCTCTTAACTTTTCCTTTCAATCCAACCCCCATCACTCTCAAAACATACAATTGTTTACATCTAATTTTCCCAGACGTGGTTAGATATAAATCGGAAATACTGAAAGGACCGTATTGTGCTCCACTTTCAGGGTCATACAGTTCAGCATAATCTACTCCATTTCACCAAGTTATAATAAAGGTGATGTGTTTACACTCCTCAAGGCCTTTGTCATCTAATAAAAACAAACACGTTAGAAAGGTGACTGGCATATAACGGTTGTTTGAATCGAATTGGGTGGCTGACATGATTCAATGGCCTACATACATTTGCCTATGTTGAGGGAATCATGTTTGAAATGGGATGAAGTCACCTTCTTCATGTTGATTAAATGAAGGCTATACTATTTCTAGAAGGACTATCACCAGAGAAGTCTGGCTATAATAAAGCTGCTGGCAGTAGCAGCATGCCCCCAAAACCTGGCTAACTTTATTAAGATGTGTGTTCAATCCTGGGAGGAAATCTGGCAGCATTTGCAGGGGAAGCACCTGCGTTGAATTGTAATATCCTCCCTGTCCCGTCGTTGAGACTGTAACATGGGCCTGCTCAGACGGGAGCTGCGGCTGGAAGTCACACATTCCCAATAACACAGCATAGGCCTCTTCATGAGACACACCCCAGACAGTATCTGTTGCACCTGCCACAATAGGCAAAATAGGCAAGCGTCATTTTAGACATGTATTGCAATATCTAAACCCAAAGACACTCACCTCCGAAGAATGATCTATTGACCCCTAACCCTATGTTTTTTCCTGCTTAGCTTACAACTCACTCAGTACTATTAATCCTATAGGGATTTTCAGCAGATGATGCGCTCATATCTTTGCAGTCCCAGGCTGTGACGATTCGGGACCCAGCAGGTTCTGGGGCGAAACAGACATGAATAACCACAGATGCGCTCCTGGATGTGACTTCTATAATGCTAAACACAGTTTATGGATGAGTGTATACACATAAGTATTCACATGTTTTACCGGATAGCATAGGGCAGTGTAGCCTACTCATAATATCTCAGGGTAAAAACGCAGCCAACTTTTGGCACCACATGAAATTCCACAATGTATGTACTCCATCATCTTTAATAGAATGTCCAATGCAAAATATTGGACTTGGACTTTTGAAGATGATTCCTCTTACGTCTGTCTCCGTTTAAAAAAAAGTGTAGGCTACCATCCATCCACCAATTAGGCCTATGCTTATTCAACTGTGTTAAATTGACTTGTTTTAGTTTTGAAAGTCAATGATCTCGATAGAAAAGTAGTTATTTGGGAACTGCATCATAGGCATGGCCGTGGGTAGCCTATTCGCGGAGGTGGGGGTATGAGTGTCCTCCTCACCTCCCAGAACTATTTCAGTCCCGCTACTCGGCCCAGTCCTCATTATGTCCCCCTCACAGCCGAGCAGCGGTAACTGGCCCGGGGGCGACTTGCTCCAGCAGTGCGAGAGTCACAGATGTTTCCCGTAAAATCAGACGGAAAAACCTACAAAATTTTAATTTGCAGTAAAAAGGATAAAGTAAAAGGTTTATGCTGTGTGCGCCTCAAATAGGATTTCATGTTTTTCGGCCGGTTCGCTCAAATGCTAAGGTTACTTTACCATTTGGGGGGTTAGTGTCGGCGTGACTGAAGCTTTTTTTTTGTGTGTGTGTGTGTGTGTGTGTGTGTGTGTGTGTGTGTGTGTGTGTGTGTGTGTGTGTGTGTGTGTGTGTGTGTGTGTGTGTGTGTGCTGAAAGCTGAATGTCAGCTGCGCAATTGCCACAATGTCGGCCGACGCACATAGTCTCCAGGGTTTGATTGGTATGGAACAGTTCACAATGCCATAGAATGTAATTTTATAATAATTAATAATTTTG
>NC_137677.1:40461448-40473948 GCF_963989245.1 Nansenia antarctica
AGATGAAAAGTCCTAGAAACTGCCTGAATATCAGACAAAACACAAAAAAGTTCAAACAAGTCTTGTTATTTCCTGTAAAGTAAAAATATGTATGTAATTCGATCACCTATGAGTCGAATCTCTCCCATACTATCATTCATTGTATTGTATTGTACTATCAAACAAACACCAAAAATGATTTTAAAAAAATCTATATCACTGAATGGATCATAAGGTTTGGGACTACAGTACTATTCTCTAGATGGTTCTCTGGAGTTTGAATCCCTCCCCAGTAGTACAGCCGATCAACGCCATAGGTGTTGAAACCGACAGGTCCTCTCCTGTAATGTTTAAAGCTACTCCTCGACGCTCCCGGCTGCCTTTAGACCATGCTGTGTCCTCACCCTCCCTCTCAGTGGTTGCTTAACACTAGACTAAACACACAGCAAGAGGAACAAACTCACCAAATACACAACACGGACCACCGGCCCCCCGTTCAGGGCCAGTTGAAGCTCACAGCATGGTGCGTAGTTGCACTTCCAAATAATTAAAGAGGAAGGGAAGTTCGACCACATTTCCATTGTTTTAAAGACACACTCCACTGACACTGGACAAAACAATTAAAGGAGAAGTTCATGCAAACTCCACCTCATCCACCCTACCCACACTCGAAAAGCCGGCAGTCTTGAAAATTCATGAATCTTTGAACAGAGTCATATATATATGACATATCTAAAATGCAGTCTATGGTGGCAGACCATTTCTGTTTGTGACTGGTCTGAAATAGCATTTACCCATTTCAGCCAAAATGCCTGTAGCTACCTGAAATAGCTCAGTTGGGTTATGCCTGTAGCTACCTGAAATAGCTCAATTCAAGGTTACAATGTGAGCTCCTATGAAGAGAGCAGATGGATGGAACCAGTGAGAGGTGGTTCAGCAAACTGCATCAAGCACAAACTGCATCTCTGTCACAAGTGAGTGAGCTCAGAGAGGAGTCATCCAGATGCCAAAAATAATTGAATACTCAAAGGGTTCAAATGTGTTGGTTTTTTTTGGGTTACAAATGTGAACACAATATCGATTCTTCATTTGAATGCGCAGAGGATCCTTGTGTAAATGAAGGCCTTGCGGCAGCTGCAACCCTTCGGGAAGTGCCTTCAACTAAAACCCTGTCCCACCCTGCGCTTTATCAGCGTGAGTGAGTGTGTGTGTGAGACGCTGAGCGGAGACACAAGGCCCATCTGACCCACAGTCACTCTGACCCAGGGAGGCCCTTCTCCCCTGTCCCTCTGCCCTGACGCACTATAGAACTTCATACATCCTTCCTTATGGGCCCACGGGGAGCATGTGTGTGTATGGTCGAGGAAGAGTGTGTGTGTGTGTGTGTGTGTGTTTGTTTGTGTGTGTGTCTTGGTGTGTCTGTGTGCGTGTGTGGGAGAGGGGGGGGGGTGGGTGCAGCTTGCGAAGGACAGATACTTGGATTCTGCAGCTTGGGCTCGAGTCGTAAATAACGTCAGCCTTATTGCCTGTGTGTCACGTGGTTCCGAGGGTGGGGGGGGGGTTCCGATTACTCTGATCTGTAATTTCCAGCGTTTTGTCATCTCCCAGCTGGCCCTGTCCTCATCCACGCAACACAGAGGCCTGCAATTAACAGCCCAGCGCGGCGGTGTGTTCTCGGATGAGGCTTCTTCTAATATGGGATCTGGTAATGACAGAGCGAACTGACGCATGGAGGCAGAAGGATGAGCAGAGGGACGAGAGAGAGAGAGAGAGAGAGAGAGAGAGAGAGAGGGAGCGCCACCACATACAGGAATGTCATTGTGGGGGGAGAGAGCAGGGAAATATAGCCAGGGGTTTTCCGGGAATTTTGGTTCCTTTTCTTTTTCTTCCCTCCCCGCCAACTCGTCAAACGAACGTCGTTGTCTGGAGTTTTTGTTGTGGGGGGGGAAAAAAGGTGGCCGGTGTGGTGGGACGGCTACCAGAAATGATCCGAGACTGGGAAGTCAAGAGGAGGAGGAGGAGCCCTGGCCCTTCTGTGACCCCCCCCTGACCCCGTCCCCTCTGGGGTCGCGGGGGTCAGCCGCCCCGGGGTGTGTGGGGGGACGACGTGGAGTCGTCGCTGAGACGGTCGGTCTGCGTGGCCCCAGAGCACGGCCGCTACTGTCTCCCCACAGGCAGGGAACCTAAAGACAGCACATTCTTCCACCTCTGTCCCCCCCCCCCCCCACCCCCCCCTGAACATTCAGAGAGGTTCTTCAGTCCGTCGGGAAGACAGTCAATATTGTCACTCGCATCTCAGTTTGCATTGCTCCTCGGGAGACTTTGAGAGTCGTGTCCGGGTTTGTTTGTCATGACACAACAAGGGTCTCCGAACCGCCCCCCCCCCCCCCGATTTATGAACGTTCAAACAGCTGCCACAGACTTTGACTTGCGTAATATATCTTTCTTTTTGGAAATGCAGAGGAGGATAGCAGACAGGAGAGCAGCGGTGGTCGTGCTCCTGCTCTGTTTGTTTGGCAGAGCCGAGGCGGTCTTGATACTGTTTTGTTTGGAGTGTTGTCTCAACATCTCTCCCAGAGAACACACACTCCACCACCACCACCCCCACCACCGCCACCACCACCAACATAGCCTCACTGATGTTTATTTGGACACTAGGTTGACCTTTGGCTGTTTCAAATGGGTTGCTAATCCAGCTTGTGGCTACTGTGAGGCCCTTGCCTCCATTACTGCCCCCCACTGGACAGAGATGGAAGGATTGGCCAGTGGGGGAAAAAAAAGTCTCCTTTTCCCCTCTCCTCCATCTGCACTGATCTGAAAACTTGAGGATTGGTGAAACCGATATATAGCGGATGCCTTCAGGAAATGTGCTTGCACCTGTCAAGCGCTTTCACGTCATTGTGGATGTTGGAAAGGAGGTGTCATGTGGAAAGGGAACATGCACTTCACATGTGCCTCAGTTAGGTAGTGGTCAGCCAGGTGTACAAGGTGCCACTTTTACAAATGCAGACGATTTCAACTGACGAGAGTCTCTCATGCTGCAAGAGACATTCTCCACATCACACAGTCTTTTCTGCAGGACCAGAGCCGATGTTACCTCCAAAAACATAAAAGAAATAATCCCCCAAAACATAAAAGATGATTTGGACACGATAGCCAGCATGGACATCAAGGGCTGTCTATTCTTCTGAAATTTGAAACGAACCTGATCATTTTCGCTAGAAGCATTTTTTATTCTTCAAACATTTGAATTTGAATAATTACTATGAGGTTTAAGTATAGATTGTCAGATTTTACTTAAGGGTATTTTTTTATTTTTTTTTACATATTGCCCCTATTTCAGGGCACCAAAGGGTATTGGGCCAGTTTCATATAATGTCTAGTATTTGGTCGACAATCCTTTGCATGCCATAACTGCCTGAAGTCGACGACCCAATGACCTCACCAGATGCTGGGTATCTTCTTTGGTGATGCTCTGCCAGGGCTGTATTGCAGACATTTTCAGTTGTTTGTTTTGAGGTCGTTTTGCCTAAAATCTTATCCATAGAAAATTAAATGGATACTAAATTAGATTTAAATCCGAAGATTGACTTGGCCAGTCAAGAACTTCCCACTTTTTGGACTTGAAACACTAGTTGCTATTGCATGCCCAAACCATAACAGTCTCTCTACTATTATCACGGATGAGGTGATATGGTGTAAATCTACAGTCTTTTTTTTTTTTTAGCTTACATAACAATATTTGCCTTATCTGTCCATAAGACCTTTTTCCAGACCTCTGCAGGCTTTTTAGAAAACTAACCTGACCGTCCTCTTTGAGGAGAACTAGTGGTTTGCACCTTGCAGTGACGCCTCTGTAGTTTGTTTGGTGACGTATTGTGTGCATTGTAGTCTCTTAAACATTTACGCCTACCTCCTGGAGAGTGTTAGGGCTTTTCTCAATTATAGTGAGCATTCTTTGGTCGTCTTAATGTTCTTCTTAACGATGTTCAAAACTGTTGATTTTGGCAAGCCTAAGGTGTTGGCTGTGTTTCTGACATTGACAGCTTTCTTTTGCCTGCACAAATGATGTGACGGAACACACATTAACTAACTAGAAGCCCCAGTCAACCCAATTGTCTCATTACTTTTGGTGCCCTGAAACAGGGGGACTGTGAACTGTATAAAAAGTGTTACCATCCAAACGTGTGGTGTGTAGAGCCAGAAAAAGAACAAATGCTTCACTGTTCCATTACTTACACAGAACACTGAGAACGCCTCGAGGTTCGGTAGGGCCCAACCTCAAATCCGAAGTTCAATCCAGGTTCAATATTTGGCTACTAATGTTAATACACAAACATTCATACATCAGCGGCTAGGTACTGGCTGGAAAGCGGCCGGCAAGCCAGATTTACACAGAAACATGATAAAACAGGCGGCAACAGCAGCGACCATAGACACTTATTACCAAAGTAGGCGATGATGATCTGAATCTGATCATAGCAAGCATAACGTTACATAATAAGGGTCTCGTTGGCGTCATCACATTTTGTGACAGAAACTTAAGTGATTTCCATGATCGTTTGTTTCCCTTAATAAACACACCACTAACTGTCCTAATCAAATGAGAAATGGAACAAATAGCAACTTGCTCTAAAATCTGATCTTTACTTCAGGCGATTTGAAAGCATCCAAAGTAACGTTAGGCTTAGCTAGCTAACATTTAGCACACAAACAATGCACTGGCTGTTAGCTAGCTAACGTTAATGACAGCCACACATCTCAACGAAGAGCATCGACCTGGCATAGTTTACAGACAAGGCAAGAACAGCTAATAATAGGCTAATATTAGGCCTGCCTTCCCACTAGCCTTGGTACAAGACTGCTATACTATTGTATACGATAGTAACGTTATAGCAGTCTTGTAACGTTACTGAGGCTAGCCTTCCTGCTAACGTTAACATTGTACCTGAAGGATTGTGCCCCCTGGCAGGTTCCCAGCAAACAACACTGACACAGGCAACCTAGTTCTCCCATACTGTGCTTATGGACTAGTATAGTATGTTTATATCAACGGTAATCAAGTGCTTTAGTTGGCGAGCGCACTTGGTGATGGTACATACTTTGTGTTTTGTCCCCCGCCCCCACCTGTGGTGTATGTCCCCACCTGTCCTACCCGCTGTACATACCTTATGTTTTGTTGTATTGTTCTTCCCATGATGGATGTATGTTTATCTTGTAGATAGTAATAGTTATTTGTCTGTATTATCTTGTAGATAGTACTAGTTTTTTTGTCTGTCTTACTGAGAATCAAGGACCCCAATTGAAATAAGCCAGTGGCTTTCTTGGGTTTTTATCCTGTTAGTTGACCTTGTATGTAATATGTACTTTCATGTACCTACTTCTGCAAATCTTCTAATAAAGTTTTCAATCAATCAATCAAAATGGTAAGGACTCGTAATACGAGTTGACGTGCTGGAACGAGACAGGCGCACGAGACCGCCACACACCACACATCTGCCATATCATACCTCCGTCCCAGATGTATTTATTATAGTATTTTTCAATATAAAACGGAGGTATGATATGGCATATATATATATATATATATATATATATATATATATATGGTACATGGCAGTCGCAAGCGCCCGTCCCTCTCCAGTTCTGCATCCAGTTGAATGCATGCAATGATTCAAGTAGATCGCGCAACCAGGGAATTGCCGACATGTGTGAAAGGGAGCAACACGGGAATCTACCGGCATTTGGCTCATGTATGAACGGCGAAAATGCTCAGTCGGCACAGCTTGGGATTCCATGGAAATTACAGGCACCTATGTGTGAAAGAGGCTCTAGTAACGTTAGCTAGCCAATGTTATTGGCAACGGCATGCCGATAAAAAGAAAAGGACACATTCCACACTCTCCCGTCTTGTCTGTCCTATTAGACCTAACGGCCTAACGTTGAAACACAGATACACGTCCATAGATACGTTTAGTCATCGGGCGAGAAGTTTACGGCAGTCACACACACACAGGTCATGATGTACAGCCAATAACGTTAAATTTTTTGATAACTTACTGCATTATCGCTTCCTGATTAGTCGTTGTACACAACGGCTAGAATTTTCACTTTTTTTCAGTTGATGTCATGCTTTTCTTTCTTTCTTTTTTTCAGTTGATGTCATGCTTTTATGAACTTTTCATGCTCAAAATTGGGTAGGGCCCGAGCCCTACCGGCCATACCGGTTCCACGGCCAGTGGTATGGAACACTGTATAGGACACTGTATAAAACACTGTATAAAACACTGTATAAAACACTGTATGGAACACTGTATAAAACACTGTATGGAACACTGTATAGCAAAACAGTCAGAACGCCACATGTTTTTCCTCCATTTCAAGGTTCCAAAACTAGAATGAGAACATATTAGGCAACCTATTATTTTATATAAGTAGGCCTATTTGATAAAGGTGAAAAAGGGAAGAAGTCGGCAACCAATCCAAATGTTCAGACTTTTATTCTGAAAAACTTAAATACATTTCAACGTTGTTGAAAATCGATGACATGCTCGCTAGTCAAGCCAAAATATTGCAATACAATGCATTCGGTGAGTAATCTCCACTACCCTACACTAACTAGGATCCATCGTATTGCAATATTATATAATATCGCCATGTGTGCCTAGTACTGCACATGTAGAATGGTCAATTCAGACATTTCAAAATTCAGACCCGATCGTGTCTTCTCAATGTCGCTTTTGAACAGTAACCTAAATTTGACCAATGTCTTAATATAGCGCCCTCTTCAGCGCAGGATGGCCCTGTCAAAAGAAGTGATCTAACACAACTTCAAGGAGGGATGGAGTTTCAAAGTCTGTGCTCATGAGAACATTACAAAGTTATTTAACTGTCATGAAAATGAGACGCAGTGCCAAGCGACCATCTCAATAGATCCACCATGTATTTTCTGAAGGCATGGGGGTGTAGCTCATCATTTCACAATTTAAACAAGAAAGTTGTCAGCATAATGACTCTACTGTCAAAGCTCTGTCGTGTCTGACAGTATTAAAGACCTCAGTTTCAAAATAAAAAAAGAAAACCCCAGTTTTCCTTTTCATCGTTTCATCTGTGTCATATTATACAGACTTTTGTTATTAACAATAAATACATAAATGCAAAATGAGGACAGAGGTCACTTGCTGAGTAGTGAAATCTTTATTTACACCACAAGTTACAACCTGCCGTTACGTGGTACAAAATACTGGACCCTCCGCAACATTTGTTTGGGATGTCCAAAAACATTATTAGAAAATGTTGAAATAGAAACTCATATGTATCCAAAAGTTTCAAATCTGTTTTGGCTTGTAAAGTGGATATGAATACTAACATGGCCATGTCCAATAACAAATAAAAAGGATTCCTTACATGTTTTTTTTTATGTAACTAAACCTTCAGTCACCTATCCAAAAAGATCATTTCTAGCTGAACAATCATAGTAACATTTACAAATACAATGCAAGAGATAACAGATATGTCTGTTTCTAGGCTTTGTATAGTGTGAGTTTATCAGGAACATTTTGATGCAGTGTTTGAAGTGGAGCAGAGGATCGTTAAATTAAATTCCCAAAACTAGTGTTGGGCTTGACTTCTGCTTCTACAACACACCTGTAAATCATAGGAGGAGCGATACTGGTGTAGGGGTCTGATATTGTCACACAAGATCATTTCCATGTCAGGAGGGGATGGGAGTGAGTGCAAGCACTTTATGTGAACATATCATATATGTCTGTATATATGTACACCGTAAAGTGAGTTTGCATGTCAGTCAATTAGCCTTTACTTTACCTTAAAACAACACTCATTCACCATGGTGCCCATGAATAAAAACAAGACATTGTGGTTTTCCAAAACAGGATACTTTATAATGTAGATGTCAAAGACAAAATGTTAGAGCAAAGGTCCAGAGAAAAAAGTACTATTCTGTAACAATGGAGAACAAGTCAAAACAAAACGATAAAAACAAGAAGAATGCATTTCATACATTTGTAAACCTAGTACTGATTTTTTTTTAACCACAGTGGTCACAGATATTACTGGCTGAAGTGGAATGGACAACCGTGACAATGATAGACCAGTCATCTGGATTGAGCCTTTTGATTGTTCCAGATGTCTCCAATCAAAATGTCGCCTCCCCAAACCCCCCCCCCCCCCCAAACAGTCGGCCTAACTTGTTGTCTCCTGTTGTTTAGCTCCCCTAAAACAGTTTTCTACATAAATACAATGAAATCTATTGTCTGTATGTCACAAGTGCTAGATAAAGTTGTGTGTAAAATGTTCAAATGTTTTAAGTCAGTTCAGTTTGTCGTTTTTTTTTAATGCACATAAAAAGCTCACATCTGTCATCCTGGGACACTTTTCCCCGTCGCTCCTGAAAAATAAAATAAAAAAGGGATGGGGGGTGGTGGTACAGAGAAGAAGTTCCCGACACATGCTCTCGCTCCTGATGCTGTAGTAAAAAGTATGTCTGTCCTTCAGTGCTCTTTCCTTGTGCAGATATGTTACAGGGGACAGACAGGCATGCGGACACACAAACCATGCAGAGAAAGTACAAAGGTGGCGGAAATGCAGAGGAATGGTGCAAGACTCCAACCAGGCCCATCAAATAAACAATGGACAATCCTTAGACCTGGGTGGTGTCATGGAGATAAAGCAGGAGAAGAACAAAAAAGAAATTCCCCACATGATAATAAAAACATTACAAACTAAACAAATGGAATGTTGTTTGTTTAACATCAGTGGAAAAGGGGGTTTATAACATGACTATCTGGATATTCGGTAGGTAGAACAACCAGATACTAAAAGTCCCTTTGACAGTATGTAGTACAGCATGACTCCTAAGTCGAGAAAAAAACAAAACAGGACTGCCATTGCTTGGGCTGGTGCTGCTAAGCATTCTGGGAAAGCGCTGGTTGTTAGGCTGGCGGTGGGCTCGAGTGGGCTGGTTTGGGGGGCGGGCGGTGAGCAGGATCAGGTGACAGCTCTTCAAAAGTCAGTCAAAATGACTGCAGTGATGTGGTATTCATATTGACTGATCCATAGCACAAATCAGCTTCCTTTCATTATCTCTGCAAACATGTTACACCATAGAAGCCTTATGGATGATGTGGTTATTTGAACTGCCTGGAGCACTAGGAGATGGCCAGAAGACCTACGCATGAAAAAACAACAACTCCAAAAGTTGCTGCCCACGTAAGTAAAAAAAACCAAAAAAACATTGTTTGTTGGTTTCCTTGATTGAGACAGAGAACATAGACATTAACTCTGACCTTTGTAGCCGTCTGCTATATGCGTCAGACAGAGGCAGAGGGGGTGGGGTCGGGGAGGACTTGGTTTGGGGGGTCCACCCACAGCTAACGGTGACGTCAGGCCACGGTCACCACGGTCACCAGAATAGGACGACTCCCGTGGAATATTCACGTCACAAGGACAAAATGTGGATTGTCACCGAAAGGCTTCACATAACCAGTCTGTTTGGCTGTTGGTCAGAGATGGTTTCCGTGGCGATGTAACAGGGTGCTATCCTGATGGTTCATGCACCGTTTTAAGACAAGGTCACAGTGTATGCTGCCATGTTCGCTGTTACAGGGATGGCCTGTAAACGACAGGACAAGCTAAAACATATCTAGGATTATCTGATGCATTCATTGGTAGAGCAGGTCACAGTGTTGGGGGGGCAGAGGGCCAGAGGGATTTAGAAACAGAGGGGGGTCCGGGTGTGTATAGCTCTTCTCCTCTATGTAGTGTCAAAGGGGAATCAACTGAACCATGGTGAGTTGTGTATACTGATGAGAAAGAGAGAACCAATCGGATGCCACTGTATTGAACTCTCAGCGAATGGCAGCCAGGGACAGTGAAAAGTGCCCTCAGCAACACCAGGAAGGGCAGTCAGACCAACCAATGAAATATGAGCATATTACCTTGCAATACCAATTCTTTTTTCAAAAACAAGATTGTAATATCTTATAATATATAATATACTTATAGATTTCTTTCCATATATAAATCTACTATAAACAGACAGTATAGTAAATACACAATTGTTGGAATCATTATACAAAGTAGAAATATTTGCATCCCCCACCCTCCCCAAAACCCTGAACCCAGAAAACATAGCCATGAAATGGCTTCTCCTCAAGACAAGGAACTGAATCCTCACTTGGATGTGAAGCATGTCAACTGTACAAAGTGTAACCAAGAGAAAAAGAGAGAGAGAGAGAGCAAAACAATACAAATAACAAGAAAACAAATACAAAAGTACAAAAAACAAAGACTCTGGAGTCCACTTCAAAAGATACCAACAGAACCGAAACAGAGAAAAAAAAAAAAAAAAAAAAAAGACAAATTGAGTAGTTATCAAAACAACTCTGTGTGGTGGGAATACCCTTAAGATCAATGTATAAACCTCCATATCTCTGTCTCCATATCTCTGTCTCCATATCTCTGTCTCCATATCTCTGTCTCCATATCTCTTTCACTGTTCCCCACTGATGAAAAGAAAACACAGATACACAAATGAGTAATGATTTCAGCAAACATTTTGAAGGTAGTTGCCCAGAGGCTAAACATGAGTTGGGGGGTGGGTCAGTAAACTGTTTTATCACGATGAGATCCGTTATCTGAGCTATAGGTCATATTGGACCGCCACCTGTGTGTGTGGTGTGATGGGGTACAAGGCTGAACACACCCTTTTTCTACCTCTCTAAAAGCACACATACACACCGCTGTCATAGTACTACTATAGCACACACACACACACACACACACACACACACACACACACACACACACACACACACACAGACTGACAGACAGACAGAGACACACAGACACACAGACACACAGACACACAGACACACACACACACACACACAGTCACACACACAGACACACACACACACACACACACACACACACACACACACACACACAAAGACACACACACACACACACACACACACACACACAGACACACACACACACACACACAGACACACAGACACACAGACAGACAGACACACAGACACACACACACACACACACACACACACACACACACGCACACACACACACAGACACACACACACACACACACACACACCTGCTTAGTAGCACCTGACCCTTGTGGAGCAGCTTTGCCTAACACAGAGCACGTCAGAGAATACGGGGGCTTGCACCCCTGTCAAATCAGAGGTGCTTCAGTCCGACTGTGCCGTGACCATGGCGATAACGATAGTGACTTCAGAGAGAAGACATGGCCTTCCCTATCTGACAATTTCGGACATTAGAAAGTTTAGAAAAAAAAATCTGTACTGTGTTGAGGCGACCATTGGACTTCCTCACAGGCAATTAACTTAAATGAAAGTCACGACAGCAAAGTCTGTCTAATATGCTTGCAATACTACTGTAAGTGGTTTGAGACAATTAAGCCAAAAACGACATCATGCTTTGGCTTATTTCTTTTTTTCTCTCTTGACTACTACTTCTTAAACAGCATTCTCGTTTTTAATACGGCAAGTCGCTCTAGTACAGTGCATGCTAGTTAACTCTTAAGAGGTGACAGATATTTGGTAGAGGGTTCACAGCAGGAGAAGCTACGTTGGGGGGGGGGGGGGGTGACGCTAAACCTCTGAGCTCTTTCGTTCACACGCAAACCATGACTCCCAACCATGTAGCTGGCAACTACCTTCCAAACCACCATCAACGGGGAAAGAAAAAGGAACAAGGAATCAAAGAGGAGGGGGGGGGGACAGTAGGTTGGCGGCAGGGGGGATTATGGGTAAACATGCCGAGAGGCCTCCTGTCTATGTGCCAACAACGTGCAGGCATGGCCGGTCTGGGCCGACCATCAAGGGTGAAGGATGGGAGTGGAGGGGGAGGGGCTTCTTCTCTCCCGTAACTCTTTTAAGGCAAAGCTCCTCTGTTCCAGTTCATCATGAAATCCACCAGGCTGGAAAAAAGGCACAAACTCACAGTCTTTTTTGTGTGTGTTTTTTTTACTGTCTGTCATCTGGGACCAAGAGCGCCTGGTCACCCAAAGTGACCCTCTTTCCTTTATCCGTCTCTAATGCAGTAAAACAGCCACAGTTTCACATTTCCCGAAAAAAAAGAAAAGGAAAGAAAATCACAGGAAAGATTCTGCATCTCTCCTTTCTCAATGTCTTCAGTTGAACTGCAATCATCAATCCTAAGAGGAGGAAAATAATCAACAATGATATCATAGGGCTCTGTTGCTTTTTTCCCCCCATCTTCCGATGAAAGGAACAGGAACAAAAGAGGAACAAAACAGAAGAAAAGAAAGAAAGGAGATGGCTGTAAATGATTGGTGGTCTAGGTTTCTGGACCGGTACTGCAAGACGTAGAGTGTCTGTCTGGGTCTGGACCCGCTCCTTCACACGCGGTACGTCTTAGTGTTTCAAAACCACTGGTACTCGGGGGGGGGGGTTCCCAAATCCCCAAAGGTCCTGAAGACAAGACCTGGC
>NC_137677.1:40481448-40488948 GCF_963989245.1 Nansenia antarctica
GACCGGGAGTAAACAGAATGATAGGTTATTGCATTAAGGCTCGGCCCATTGTGTCGTTCCAGCTCAGAGCTGTTAACATCAAGTTTTTCTGACAGGTTGGCTCGGCTCTAGAGGACTCGACTTCCCCCCTCTAAGGCAAAATGTGTGTGTGTGTGTGTGTGTGTGTGGGGGGGGGGGTTCTGTGGGTTTCATAACAGTAATGCCCCCCCCCCCCCCCAGCTAAGTTACGACAAAAGTTGTTTTTTTGCGGGCGATAATTTTCTTTCTTTTTTTTCGGGTCGGTAGGGTAGGGTAGGGTCGGTCGGTCGGTCGCAGTGACCGAGTTTTAACAGCGTGATCCCAGTGTTATTGTTCTGTTTGTTTTGTTTCAGGCCCAAGATCCACATGGAGTCGGGCCAACCTGTTTTTACTGCTCCAACGGCCTATTTACTGCCTTGTCTGGAGGATTGGAATAACACAGGCACCCATGGCCCAGTCCTCTCCTCCTGCTGTAACAACCTGACGGCTTCATCTCCTCCGCTCCTCCAACTCCTCCTCTCCTCCATCTCCTCTCCTTTTCTCCTCCTCTCCTCCATCTCCTCTCCTCCATCTCCTTCATCTCCTCCATCTCCTCTCCTCCATCTCCTTCATCTCCTTCTCTCCATCATCTCCGTAATCTCCTTCTCTCCATCATCTCCTTCTCTCCATCATCTCCTTCTCTCCATCTCTCCATCATCTCCTTCTCTCCATCATCTCCTTGTCTCCATCATCCCCTCCATCTCCTTCTCTCCATCATCTCCTTGTCTCCATCATCTCCTCCATCTCCTTCTCTCCATCATCTCCTTGTCTCCATCATCTCCTCCATCTCCTTCTCTCCATCATCTCCTTCTCTCCATCTCTCCATCATCTCCTTCTCTCCATCATCTCCTTGTCTCCATCATCTCCTCCATCTCCTTCTCTCCATCATCTCCTTCTCTCCTCCATCTCCTTCTCTCCATCATCTCCTTCTCTCCATCATCTCCTCCATCTCCTTCTCTCCATCATCTCCTCCATCTCCTTCTCTCCATCATCTCCTTCTCTCCATCATCTCCTCCATCTCCTTCTCTCCATCATCTCCTCCATCTCCTTCTCTCCATCATCTCCTTCTCTCCATCATCTCCTCCATCTCCTTCTCTCCATCATCTCCTTCTCTCCATCATCTCCATCATCTCCTCCATCTCCTCCATCTCCTTCTCTCCATCATCTCCTTCTCCTTCTCTCCATCATCTCCTCCATCTCCTCCTCTCATCTGCTCCGCTAAGACTCCCTGTCACATACACTGCCAGTACATTAAAAAAGTAGCGATATGATCTCCATACAATTTATTGACTTTGCTCTAAATTATAAATAGTCATAAATGTACTGTATATCTACCAAATTCATAACAATATTAACAGTTAATATTTCACGGTGTTGGTGGGGGAACTGGGCTGGGGTGTGAGTGAGTAGATTGGTATGCAGTAAGAGGGCAGTATATTACAGCTCCAGCCCCGTACGCCTCATTAATGGCCGTTTTTAAAGTCTCGCTGGGTGTACAGTAATGGCTTCAGCAGGCTTGCTCCTTTTCCCAATTACGGCGAAAACACACGGAGGGCCTGTGTGTTTGTGGCTCGGTCTGCAGCAACACTTAAGGAGAGACGGTCACTTTCTCAAAATACCCCCCAAAAAAGACGTTTATACAAACACAGACTAGGCCTGGAAATCCACTTGTATCGGTTGGTTCTCTCTCAGACTGACCACTGCACAACCCTCTCTGCTGCTGGTCCAATCAGTGGACAGAGACGTGACATCAGATCGAACACTCGCTCTGCTGGCGTAGCGGAGGTGGTTGTGGAACCACGCTCGTGCGATGAGTAAACTTGCCTGGGACCTGAAGACTTTAGTGTTAGCTCCTTGAGGTTATGCCTAGGACTACCAGTCTCTCAGAGAATTTAATTCAAAATCATTTACATTTACATTTACACACACACACACACACACACACACACACACACACAGACACAGACACAGACACAGACACAGACACAGACACAGACACAGACACAGACACAGACACACGCGCGTCCTAAAGCCACCATACTTCTCCATCCCACTTCTACAGTAGTCATATAGCAAAACACACTTCGAAGTGCCAAAGAGTTATCTTGGAACCCAAATCAGGGGGGAAATATCTTATCCGCGGCCAAGAAAGCACTTGAAGTCTATCCATTAGCTTTAGAAAAACAGTGGGCGTTTTTTTTATGACGTGTAATCTGTGGTGTGCCATGAATCACGGTCCGAGAGTTTGTTCAGCTCCAGAACACTCCCACAATTAACCCGGGGAATCTTCAGCTGGACGTGTGAGACACCCTCCCCGCTCTCCCTCCCCCTCTCTGGCCTGGCCGACCGGGGCTCCTCCCACACTAGGCTGTGAGGAGGAAAGTCTGTCTGTCTGTCTGTCTGTCCCTCCCTCTCTCTCTCTCTCTCTCCCCCTTTCTCTCTGTCTTAGTCTCTCTCTCTCTCTCTCTCTCTCTCTCTCTCTCTCTCTCTCTCTCTCTCTCTCTCTCTCTCTTAGTCTATGTCTCTCTCTTGGTCCAATAACCTGCTATCCCGGGTTCGGGGCCCGGGGACTGTTGACAGTCCATCTCAAAAGTTGGGCGGGACTTTGGATACGACGGATTGACAAGCGTGAAAGTGGGTGGGTGTGTGCGAGGGAGTGTGTGTGTGTGTGTGAGACAACCTGTCAGCCTGCGTGAAAACTGAGGGATTCCTTTCCTTTCTTTTTTTTTGCTTTCACTTACCTCAAACACTCCCCCCCTCTCCCCCCGCCCCACCCCACCCCCAACCCCCCGCCTGACCTCCCATCCCTCCATCCCCCTCTAAAGTCTTCCACCCCCTAGGTTCTTGTCTTACCTTGTTTCCTAGCAGAGCAGAAACACATGCTTCGGAGGCGTCGCAAATGGCGGTGAGGTCGTGGCCCCCCTCCAGCGCTAGAACCAGGCGGCCCGCGGCCAGGCCCATCAGCTGCCGGGTCAGGTGGCCAAAACCTGGACCAGACCAAAGGGGGAAAGAAACAGGAAATGTGAGCGGGAGAGAGAGAGAGAGGGGGGGGGGTGGTGGGGTTAGAGTTAGATTTAGATTTAGACCCGGCGACTCTGGCGCTTGGACGCCCATCAAAGAACACAGATAGAAGAAAAGAAAAGAGATGGGGGAGGGGGGGCGAAAAAGAAAAAAAAAGAGAGCGGTATTGCATCATATTTTCTCTTTCCCAAAAGCGAAGGCACTGGGGACCGACTGAGCCTAAAGGCAATAATACGAGCCAGGTTTAATCTTAATAAACGTGGCTTTACGTGCCCTGGCTCGGTTGCGGCTTTTGATCTTTAATATATGCATTCCGCCACAACACCCCCCCCCCCCCCCCCCTCCTACTCCGACTCTCTCCCCCACGGATGACCCCTCCTCCCCAAAGCCCCAAGCTCAAGCCTGAAACCACTAAGACGGTTTAAGGGGAAAGTTCTCTTGCTGGCACGCCAGCGGCCCTGTTCTACATACTGGTCCAGAGTGTTTCTCTCTAGAGTACAGGAGGACATAGGGCTGTGCTGTCTGTCCTCCACTAGGGTACGGACAGTGTCAGAACAGGGTGTTCTTACTTGGGGTAGGGTGGTGGTGGTGGAGGAGGGGGGGGGGCACTGAGGCCGAGCTCATCTAGGCTGCTCCACACAACACTCCTATTTTTGTCTTTTTCAAACATGAAAAGGTGCTGGGTTTGCCATTGCGATTCCTGTTTAAGTGTGGAACGAAACGGTAGCAGTAGCATAATGTGGCTCTACCTTGGCCCTTGTAAGTGCTGGCTTTACCAACAGCCTCACTCATTGTCTATTGGGGCCTTCTCGGCTCAACCCAGTCACAGGAATCTGATTTCAACTCTGTTTAATGTGAAGGAACGGTCCACATGCCTGCTTGACAACCACAGCGCCTCTGAAGCCAGAAAGCTGTTTAAAGTATGGCTCTCTTATAGCCATTAGCTACAGTCGCTAACAAACTGGAAATGGATTTGGAAAAAGTCATACTGTTTGATTGTTCATTCCAATGTTATCGTTCCAGAGCATGGAAGGGGATACTATTCTCAACTTCAGAGCTGGCTAGGTAGCAGAGGCTAGCTGAGGTTTCATTAGCCGGCTTTCCACAGAAGGGCTTACGCCATGCGTGCCAGTGCGTGCCAAGGCCAATTGCCTTTCCACAGGGTCACTCCCGGGCTTCAACGGTGCTGACTCCAGGCCCAGCTGCTGACAAATCAGGCTATTAGCCTCCTCTACTGCCCCCCCCCCAGGTCCTGATGAGGCCAAATGGGGGTAGGGGAGAGGTTTAGAGCAAGGCCGGGATGTTCCTATCATCCATTGGCTAGGGAACTTGCTGGGCAAGCATAATCCAAGTTAACACGTACAATAACTACACAATCTAATTGATTTGAAATATTTGATTTGACAAATAGGATTGTCACAAAAATCGCTTATGTTAACAGAGCCTGTCTGTCAGGAAACCGGAGAATTGTATGATGCTAGTGTCTGAAACACAGTTTACACACTGCAGAATGTAAACTAACCAGAATTGAAACAAACTGATCGGACTAACTGCAGGACGTAAACAAACTGGTCCAGGGCGGGGCTAGGAAGCCCTGGTGTGGAAGTTCAAACAGGCTTGTTCACTAAGTGGGCCGCTAGTACGCCTTGGCACGCATGGGCACCACTGGCGAAAAGTGTCTATTGGTTGTTAACAGCTGTGGCTTGACTAAAGACAGAGATTCTGGTATAAAGTGTGGTTAAGTGACCCCCCCCCTCCCGCACACCCTTTTAGCCATAACCACTGTTTATCTGCTCAACTCTGCTTTCCTCTGCCACTTAGGATGGGCTTAAACACTTTCACCAACGCAGCCTTTCTGTCGGGGAGATGTTGAGCTCTGGATACAGCTCTAGGACTCCCAGGCAGAGGAAGGCTGACCATGAATAGAGTTGCAGGGACTGTTGCGGAGGCACAGAGATGGAGAGGAGGAGGGGGCGGCCAAAGAATTTTGTCTTGGTCTTACAACATAAATCTGTCGAAAGAGTTGTGATAAACTTCATACGTACATCACATTTAAGACCACTAATATTAGTACATCCGGGGGCTACGGGTGAAGAAAATGTACACGGACAGCTAACTCAAAAGTTGATGTATGTGCACTGTCCTCCCCGGCAACAAAATGTTACGCTTCAACAGATAATAAATCGAATCTAATATCCTTCGGAAATGTTCGATTAAATGTATGGTGATTCAAACAGTATTTCGTTCCACAGGTTGGACGAGGTTGGCATATGATACTGTATGATCATGTTAATATTGCTATATAATATTAAGGAGTGACACTTAAATAAATTCACTTTTTCTAACTCCTAACTCTCAGACAAAAATGAGGAGGGCGTAGTAACAGCTCCCAACCAGAGGGGGAGTGGTGGACATTAGAACAGGCACAGTGCCAGTGGGGCACCCTTACATTTGGCCGTCAGTGTGTACCCTCCCAGAGGCGAGGCGTGGCCCTCCACTGCATCGAAGCCTGACGACACCAGCACCACATCAGGGGCAAACTCGTTGGCAATGGGCATCACCACCGTCCTGGGAGAGAGAGGGAGAGAAACAACATGGAGCAGTCAGTCACATGATCACCTCTGGTGACTCCACATTGAATTCCGCACAGCTTTTCATAGAGGAGGCGGATCTCAGTCTGTTTAGGGGTTGGCATGGATACCTTCTGTGGACATCTGCACAGATCTATGACGTGACTCTAACCGCCACAACTACAACAACAACAACAACAACAACAAGGTCCGCTGTTGCTCAGTCCCTTCAGCGCGGACCACGGGGGACACAGAATGTATACATACACGGGGTGGCTGTGGCGCAGGAGGTAGAGCCACCGTCTAATGATCACAAGGTTGGCAGATTGGCGGTTCGAGCCCCGGCTGGCCACATGTCTAAGTGTCCTTGGGCAAGACATTGGTGTGTGAATGTGTGTGTGAATGGGTGAATGAGAGGCCGTTGCAAAGCGCTTTGGAGCAGCAAAAAAGGCGCTATATAAGTGCAGTCCATTTACCATTTACATCCGTCTTAAAGATCGATACATAAACCCATTTTCACCCAGTTCAGCTTATTTCAGTTTCAGTTTATTTCCATGTGAATGCAGCCACACAGCAAGATCTCAAAATACACGTAGACATCATCAGTATGTATGATATGACTGAGTCGACTGTGGCGGCTTAGCATAGGATAACAGGCTGACCAAGCAAATAAACGACAAGCCCCAAAACCCTGAAGCTCCCATCATTGACAGACCAGCAGGCTTAGACTGCTATGTTATTGTGTGTGTGTGTCTCAAAGAGTTCTGGCTATATAGCATCAGGCTAGCTCATTCTGTGGTTCTGGTGGATGTATTCACAAACACGCAGTAGCTTACAGCACTGAAACACATAAACCACCTCTCTCTTCTCTTCTCTCGTTTCACTTTATCCAGTGAGGTCAACTGTTATATCTGTTTTAGTCTCAAGAGGATGAAAATCAGCTAAATAGTTTTTTTTCTGAGTTACTGTTTATAAAGGTAATCAAATACAAAATACAAATCTGACATACCAGTTGAGGTGCCAATGACAAAAATGCAATGTCCAGAAAAAAACGAAGGTGTCCGTTCAGCCGACACCACCTTGAGGTTAGGATTGGTACTTATTTATTTGTTTACAGTAAACAAAACACACGTATGGCAAATCACTATGTATACACAGAATGAAAACAAAACCTAGTCATTTAGGAGACACTCTACCAAATAGCAAACCCACATATCTGATGGTTCAAACGCAGGGTTCCCAACTCAACTCAGCCATCATAACCCCGAACCGCCCAGTGCAAGAGAGAGAGAAAGAACCCTGGTGAGATGTTGGGGTGGGGGCCGTCAGAGAGACAATGGAAGAAAGAGACTCCCATGCGTATGGTGACTCAAGCTGAGGTTGTGGTTCAAGTTTCCCTTGGTTGTGCATGAACTAAGAACGCTGTGGCAAGACTTTCTTGGAATCACCTGTGTGGAATAACAGTGCCAAGCTATGTGCGTGTTGTGTGTGTGTGTGTGTATTCAGAGCCTGTGACGATACTTTTAGCCCTCTAGCCCGTACTTCAACTACGTACTACTCCCTCTCGTGACCAGCCCGGGGGCTCTCTGGTGCAGCTGTAGGGCTTGTCGGCTCGCCCGCCGGCGCGCTGTGTATTTTGGGTCCCGGAGTATTTGGGTATCAGTGTTTTGGTGCGGTGAGTGTGACGGGGGTGCCATAGGGGTGCATGTTGGAACCCTCTACTTTGCCGACCTCAGGAACATGGCGCTTGCCTCCTGGGTGCGGGCGGGCGGCGTGCCCTAGCTCCCGGGCCCGGCTCTTTCCGTCCTGCCCTCGCCTCCAAATGATAGGCCTTGAGTGGGCAAACCACGCC
>NC_137677.1:40493948-40513948 GCF_963989245.1 Nansenia antarctica
GTGAGTGAGTGAGTGTGTGTGTGTGTGTGTGAGAGAGTGAGTGAGTGAGTGAGTGAGTGAGTGTGTGTGTGTGTGTGTGTGTGTGTGTGTGTTTTATAAATAGCCCCTGAGAGCGTTCCTAATGGAGTTCAGTCCTGGCATCTGCCTCGTTGGCAGATAGAAGCGCAGGCCACAGAGGCAGAGCCTCGGCCGTGTATTACAACACATAATACTTCATGTTTCACCGCTTCTCAGCCGTACATATCCAGCCTCCCAAAGCTCTGTGAAAAGGCAAATTATTCAGAGTTCCACTCTTCTGGGAGGAGAGCTTACCACATGAAATGTGATTCCCACATTATAAAACATGACCTATTCTTACACTTCTCTCAGTTACCTGGCTGTGGATGAAAGGTTGAACGATTTAAAGATTCGCTCTAAAGATTTGTTTGAGAACAAAAGAGATCTGGTTTCATAATCCTTTCAATGTTTATCTTGGCGCCTTCGACACACACATTTTGTCTATGGCCAAACTGAAACGCTGTGTTATTGAGACAAGCGGCCGTGTGTCTCAGGGTATAAGACTACTTGCACTTTGCATCGAAAAAGGCTGTTCTGCCTATCACCACGTCTCCGCCGGTACTGAATATTTCTCAAAACCGTTTGGCATGTCTACTTGTGACAGCCTAAATACAGGCCAAATGTCATAAATATCCATTCAGCCGTTTTCATTGAAACATTTTTGTGGACAAATAACTCAAGAAAATACATATTTTGTTTCCAACGAGAGGCCACTAGAAAATGTTGGAGCAGTGAATGGAAATGACTAGAAGTTCAATACGTGACACTTTTCATTCAAGTCCAACTTTGCCTTCCCATGTTAAGTCAATGGGTCAAATGTCTATCCACATATTATGTTTGAAAAGAGAATGGTTTGCCTTGTCAGATAGATTGGCAACATGTAGTTTATTATAGCTCATATAGCTCATGAATTGCAGAGACGAAGAGTGGAAATGGTTTAAATACATAGGTGAAAGTGGGCCGGAACGGTCCGGTGCGGCGTTCCGGCAAGACTTTCTGTGCCGGAACGCCGTTGGGGGAAGAGATGCAGCTGCCTGTCAATCAAAATCCGATTGCTGCAGAGTGCAGAAGCAATCACGATTCACGATCCATAATTTCCAACAAGGAAACACATGGCTGACGTTATGTTTCGTTGCGTCTATTTTAATACCTTTGAAAAGGACATGTTAACCCGCTTTACAGTAGACCCGACGCGACGCGACGTGGTTGGGTGGGCAGCACTGGGCACTGAGACAGTCCGACCGGGATTACAGTCGCGCCGTACGGAAGCATATAGTGGACTTAATTCAAATGTTAATGCAATTTGAGATTGCATTTGTATGTTCCACTTTTGCATGCATTCTTTCAGACAATATTCAAATTCAAATGCAATTCTAATGATTTGCATTTTCATTTTCATGTACCTGATGTGCACATTCGCTGTCAATATTAAAATGATAATGCAAAGCCATTTGACATTTAATTTTCAAAGTCATGCGCTGCTTTGTAACTGACAAAACTGACAAGTTCATTCTAATGTAAAAATTACTATGCAATCCCAAAATAGCATATTAATTTGCCACTTTTGCCTGCGTTATTTGAGTCAATATTCAAATTGTAATGCAATAATGTGATACGCAATTGCATTTACATGTTCTAGTAAACACATCCGCTTTGTAGCTGACAAAATTCAAATTTTCATTCTAATGTGAAAATGACTATGCAATCCCAAAATAGCATATTCATTTGCCATTTTTGCCTGCGTTATTTGAGTCAATATTCAAATTGTAATGCAATAATGTGATTAGCAATTGCATTTATATGTTCTAGGAAACACATCCGCTCATTAGAATTGCATTTGAATTTGAATATTGTCTGAAAGAATGCATGCAAAAGTGGAACATGCAAATGCAATCTCAAATTGCATTAACATTTGAACTTAGTCCACTATATGCTTCCATAAGCAAGCCGTGTTGCCAGATTGGGCTACTTTTGGTCACACTGGATGGGTGGATTCGGCAGCTTGTAGACTGGTTGGGCTGGAAATTGTCAATTCCATCTGGCAACCCTGGTAGCAAAATATGTGCATACGTATCTGGTAGCCTACTGGTACTTTCAAATCGCATCGTATTATTATTATTATTATTAATAATAATAATAATTACAATTTACAATACAAATACAACAATTGGAGGTCCCTCAAAGAAAATTTGGGCGCACTGCGCGTGCACAACATCAACCTCCAAGGCTTGATTTTGACCCAGGAAAAACCCTGGTATGTACTGTATAACATGATAGCCATCTATGCACTGTATATAAGATGATGACCAAGGGTCTTTCTGCTGCTGACCAAGGGGTTGAGTTCACTTGATGAGGCCCAATTTTGTTTTAGACTCTGTAGGCTACTGTATTTGTTTATTAAGACTTAAGATATATTATCTGAATTTCTCTTGTTTTATCAAATGTTCCAATTATTTTCATTTCTTGTGCTGGTTTAAAATTGCAGGAAACTAGCACAAATAATTGTGTGGGAGAGAGGGGCCGCCGCTACCAAAACGTGCACAGTTTTGGGTCGCTCCACCACCAAAAACTCTCACTCCAAACTTTTGGTGAAACATGGCAGCCCTAAAGTGTTTCTAATTTCGACACCAACACCACGATGTGTGTGTTCAGGGATGCATGAAGCTGGGGGCAGGAGGAGAACAATATGAAACGATGAAGGTTGGGGTAGTAGCCTATAGTTCCTGTAAGAAACTCAAACCACTTTCACCCCTGTTTAAATATCAGATTAATCTTAATGAGGACCAAGCAATGGGACCGACTCCTATCTACTCTCACACCGTCATCATGCATTCTCTCATCGGGGAAATGTTTTAGCGCCATCTGACATGAATAAGGTAGAGCCAGCTTTGATAGCAACGTATTGATTTACAGAACCAAGTGAGAGGTTTTCAGGACCTGTACCATCTGTGCCCCATGCTGGATGCAGAACGATGCAGAAACAACTTTAAATAATGTATGGACAGTGTGTACGCTGATAATATGCAGGGAATATTTCCTGGATACACGGTGTACAGGTTTTTCGCCCTTGCTTGCTTGCTATGTGCCGGGGGTCCTCGGGCCTCTCCTCCTCCCTGCTTGGTCTGTTCCGCCGCTGGGGCACCTGCTTGGCTAGCCTGGTGCGGGGCTATTATGGTCTGTGCTTGCTTGGCTGGGCCGAGTGTGCTGGTGGTGGGGCGGGTCGGGTGTGTGGGGAGGCTGGGGCCCCCCGGGGGTGGGGGGGTTTGGGGGCCGCTGCTGTGTGCTGGGAGGTGAACTGGTAGTAGTCGCTCTATGAGTAGAGGGCTGCAAGGGAATTTTCCTGCCTGCACAGTGTACAGGTTTTTTACCGTTGCCTGCTTGTGGCTCTGTCATCATGTGAAGCACATTGAGTCACATCTTGTGAGAAATGTGCTATACAAATAAAACTTGATTTGATTTGATTTGATTCATACGAGACAACAGTAAGGGTTTTGGGGTTCAGTGGGACTGAGATGAGATCGAAAAGTAGCCTACAGTTGTTTAAAAACGTCATAACACATCAAGAACTGTCCAAAGCTACAGCAATGATATGACATATGACAGTTATGATATGATGGACAGGTCTGAAAAAGAACAGTCAAATACAGACAGTAGGCAACTGCAAATGACTTGTTGGACACGGGCAGTAAAGCAGTGAAACATGGGCAGCACTTGGCTCAGTGAGCTGAAGCGGATGTGGACCATGCAACATGACAATGACTCAACATTCTAGTAAATCCACCAAGGAATAGCTCAAAAGAAAGACATGGAGAGTTCAAGTCAAAGCCCAAGTCAAAGCCCGGATCATAATCCTAACAAGATGCTGTGTGGTGATTTGAAACGGGCTGTGCATGCAACAAGCCTCTCCGACATCACACAGCTGAAAGAATTCTGTATGGAGGAGTGAGAAAAACGTTCTCCCAGTCGATGTCGGAGACTGGTAGACACTAGACAGTTCTAGGAAACGACTAATTGAGGTTATGTCAGCCAAAGGGGGCAATACCAGCTATTAGGGCATAGGGTTACATTTTCATTGTTTTTGGTTCAATTGCATCTTCTTCAACTATAGGTCATTGTTTGAAAGAAGATCAAATATGTCCATATCTCTTAAAAAAAGAACTACATATTTCACGGGGTGTCCAAAGGTTTTCACATGACTGTAATTAGTTTCCAGTGATATATGTTGTGAGTTATATATTAGACTGTAGGCTACAGAACAGTATGAATAAAAGTATGTCACCATGAAGGTCTGATCTGCTACACTCTCCCTCCCTCTCTCTCTGTCTAGCCCCACCTGCCTGCTCCCATCATCTCGACACCCTTCTCAGATTTATTCTTGCCATTGCACACAGCATGTAACATTTATTCAAGAAAGCTTTAATTTCAATCATGTGAAATACGCTCAACGTCAACTCGCGGTGCCGAAGCGGAACATGAACGACAGGAAGTGTGTACTTTGCTTTGCGAGGCCACATCGCACGCATTTCAGCAGTAGGCTATCCACTGAGAAACATGATATCGTTATGAGTTAATGAATATGGAATTTCAGGGACAGACTGCCACATATATTCCATGTCTGACATCCTTTCATGAAGTGTCCATAAAAACATAATTTGTTTGAAATTGAGGTTAATCCAAGGACATCATTTCAGGCCTGACAAAAATGTGTCCTTTTCGAAATTGAAACAACTTATAAGATACTCTTCATGTAAACCATCCAGGCTGCCGTTATTGTTAATTTAGAATGACAAAAAAGGAAGTACAATAAAACTTAGCCCTAATGAGACCTTCTAGTTCTCCCCCCAAAACGTTTAATTAATGCAAACAAACTACATTTTAAGTGACATAGTGTTGCTGAAAAAGACAGGAAATTAAACTGATATTCAGGCTTTATATTATATTGCTGCTGTGTATAGCACATCCAGTGTTGTGTTAACTTATGTGTCATTATCTTTAACTTGCTTGCAACAAAGATGGTAATGATACCATAGGAATATAGGACATATAACCTATAGGCTTATACCAAAATGCAAACCTAGGCTATTCTTCTAATTTTAATTTAATTCATTTAATTTTAATTGTAATTAATTTTTTTGCCATTTAGCAGACGCTTTTAATCCAAAGCGACTTACAATTACGAATTACAGGGACATTCCCCCTGGAGTAACTGAGGGCTAAGTGCCTTACTCAAGGGCACACTAGTAGTGGTGAGTGTGTGTTGTTTAGTAGACCAACACGCTGTACTGCAGCAGGAGTCAAAGCTGAGTGTGCTGGAAAACCATGTCAGTGCGTAGGATATACATTTCTGGGGATGAATTGAACTTCCTGTCTTTTTCGGCAATAAAATCATATATATGCCACTTAAACATGTATTTTTATTTTATTTTTATTCTGGTGTGCATAGATAACAACATTTAAAGCAGAATAAAACAACAACAACAACATCTATAGCACCACAATATCATTATCTATGTATATTGAGACTAAGTAAACTCACAGCATCAACTCACAACTACTTTCAAAGCAGGAAACCGATGAGTGATGAGATTTGAGTGAAATATCCTTTTAATGGCAGTGCGTAGGTTTGTGGCCCGGCCTGCCTGTACGTATGGTCCCAGAGCTGGGAGCTGTCAGGCCCAGAGCTGGTGCTCCGAGACCCTCAGCCTGCTGATATACACCCCTCTCTCTGAATCTAAGAGGTCCCCTTGCTCTCTACACACCAACCAGCCAAGAAAAGCTGTAAATCCTACACTTAACAGGCACTTCTCTCTCCCTCCCTTGCCTATACTCCTTTTATCTTCTCTCCTCCTCTCTCTCCCTCCCCATACCCTCCTCTTCCTACCCCCCCCCCCACCATCACATTTTCTCTCCTCTTTCACCCACTCTGTTGTCATCTCCTCCTCAATCTCCCTCTCCCTCTCTTTCTCCATCTCCTAACTCTCTCATTCTCTTTCTCTGTCAGCCCTTTGCACCTGGCTTCTAACCTTCCCGTTTTCAGCAGACGTAAAGTTAGAGCCCTCCTTCGTTCACTGTCACGCTCTTCTCTCACTCATTCACTTCCTCTCTCTCTCACTCATATTTCTCTCTCTCTCTCTCTCTCTGACCATCCTCCAGGGTCTTACCTGAAGGCAGCCAGGTAGTCCACATCTCCCATGGGGGGCTCCAGGCCTCCAGTGAAGGCCATGTTGACGTTGAAGCCCATGCCTGCTCCGCTGCCCACCTGGAGCACAACACAACAACACACACAACACACAAGATGGGTTGGTAGGATGCACACACACATGGACACACATTGTCCTTTGGACAAGTGAATTTATCTTTTACTTTTCCGAGAGCTCAAGTTACTTATAAGTCCAAATATGATGGAGCGCACGCTCGCGTGTGTGTGTCTGTCTTGTCTACCTACTAAAACACTACAAGCCAGTAATACATTACATTCCAATTCCAACAATTACTGTGGATCTACGTGCACGCCAGAGAACGTTCGATTTCAAAGTTTGAAGTAAAGTGATCGTGCCACTTCATTTATTTGTGCTCTGCCAGCATTAATGTTTTAATTGAAAGGCATGATTGGTCAGATTCTCTAGGCAGGATTGTTTTAATTATTTTAAAGTTATTTAATTAAGTTGGATTTGGTTTTGGAATTTGAAATTATAATCAATATTCACTATTAATTAGTTGTGTTCTTATTTGTTGATAATCCAATGTGACAACTTGCCCGACGTAGTGTAACAATTTACCCGCTGATGGGGGAAATTGTCACAAATGCACACTGTCTATTTAACGGTCGACAGCTCCATACTGAAATAAGATATCAAGATATAATACATACAAAATATGTGCCCTAGACTTCCTTCTTTCATTTGGTATGATATTTATACTATATTGTGCCCAGTAAATGTTAGACAGCGTGTGACAACATACCACACGCTCCCCTACTCAGCGGACAGATTTTTTGACAAGGCAGCATACATTGGCAGAACACAGCAGTGGTGCAGGTGTTTCATCCGATTACATTTTGCGTTTCCCTGCTTTTCCTGGCACCTGGCCAGTTCTAGGTGCTTGAAGGAACATCGTGCTTGCTGGTTTGAGTAACGTGTCGGTTTTTTTCACTACGGACTTACAATGTCCACAAGCCAACTTTGCCTCATAGGCAGCGAGAACGAGGCATAGCTCGTTAATACATTTATTACTTTTCTGATCGGACAACTGAAGGAGCAATTTATTTTTTGTGGATATTAATAGATATTGATTTATTTATTTTTGTCTTTGTTTTGACTTGTCCATTGGACAAGTGCAGGAGGAAGTCCACTTGTCCGAACATAAAATGTACTTAAAAAAAACATAAAATGTCCCGGACAAGCGGACAAGCCTTAATGTCGAGCCCTGACCACATTATTATAACTGTCTACTGAAGTTCTGTGAATAGAAGTCATGTCTTGGCAAAGGCTGCTGGGACTGCTGCCGTTTACCTGTTAAAGAACGGACAGTGGCTGCCAGGCAAATATGACACACACGCACACAGACATGTGTGTACATATGCACACACACACACACACACACACACACACACACACACAAACACACACTCGCAGAAACAGATGTGTGTGCACGCACAAGCAATACATTCAGCTGGCAGTTAGCTACGCCAATGATCCCATCATTAAGAACGATGTGTCTGGAAATTAAACAATTAGACTGCAGTCAAACGAACAAATAAGACAGCAGAACAGTTGCTACCCAGGGAGAAGCGTACGTCATTGACTGTTGCCAGTGTTGCCAATTTGACTTTGAATGACAGCAACATTGTCTACATTTGAAAGCCTAAATGTTTAAACACATTTGGAAGCTTGTATGTTTGATTAAAACTACATGAGAGGGCTAGAAGAATCTGACTTTACACCAACAACTGTTAAAGGCGGTAGTGTGCTCTCTGCTTGAGTCCATTTAAATCCAATTGAATGGATTACATTTTATAGTCAGTGTTGAATGGAGTGAGTGGTGGCCAGTTCTCTCATTTGGTAATGGTTATTTCCCCCTGAGACAGGTAAAATCATATCATTACACACACACACACACAAACACACACACACACACACACACACACACACACACACCACTACAAATACACATGCACACACGCACACGCACCACTACGAATACACATGCACGCGCACACGCACGCGCACGCGCACGCACACGCACACACACACACATACACACACACACACACACACACACACTCTGCCTCACCTCGTCAGGCGCTCCACTTCCGGGAAAGAAGTTTCCGTCGTCATAGCGATGGAGAGACAGGTACAGAATGTTTGGGTCACTGTAGAATGCCTGCTGAGTGCCGTTGCCGTGGTGAACATCCTGAAAGAGGTGGAGGAAGAGCAAGATAGAGACTGGTTACTTCCTGATCCAGGGTCAGCTCATCACAACCCAATCCTATTCTAAACCACACGTTGAATAGAACACATCTACCCAGAATCAGCTGCTATAGATCCACAAGGTTAATGGTCGTCAGCCAAAATTTACACTATGGATTCTGTATAATTTATGTCATTTTGAAAGAACTTATATGTGACAGCAGCCGGTGAATGCGGGAACAAGTTGGCAATCGGTCAAAATGTTCAGACTTTTATTCTGAAAAATGTCAAGGCATAACATTGCAATGCAATGGATTCAGTGAGTAATCCGCACTACTCTACACTAACTAGATAGTAGTGGGGATTACTCACCGAATCCTTTGCTTTGCAGTATTTTGGCTTGACTGAGCGAGAGTGTCATTGATTTTCAACAACATTTTTGCATTAACATTTTTCAGAATAAAAGTCTGAACATTGTGATTGGTTGCCTTGCATTGTTACTGGTTCCCCCTTTCACCAGCTACTGTCACATGGCCTCTGCTTTAGATCAGAGTGACTCATGTGGATTACCACATCAAATTGCGATGCCACATTTTCTCAGGGGACAAAATCACTTTAACAGGACTTGGACCAACGTATTCAAAACAAATATGAAAAAGTGAGTCGCTTCTATGTCGAGACACTCTCTCATACAAAACAACTGGGTCAAAAAATAAATAAAAATAAGGTTGTGTCCCACCCCGTGCCGTGCTAAGAGGGGACGTGAGGGGACCTGAGTGTGTGTGTGTGTGTGTGTGTGGACGTGAGGGGACCAGAGTGTGTGTGTGTGTGTGTGTCCCTTCTTCCCCCTGCATGACAGGACTGGCTTTAGAAGTCGTCTGGTGACAGACACCGGCAGGAAATGAAAAGTGCTTCAAAGGCTGTGGGGCGGACTTTAACGACCCCAGCAGAGGACCGGCCGTGCTGCCACCGGTCTCTTCCTCTCGCTTCTTTGAGCCTCACTGTGTCTCTCTCTGTGTCTCTCTGTGTGTCTCTGTGTCTCTCTGTGTCTCTCTGAGCCTCTCTGTGTCTCTCTGTGTGTCTCTCTGAGCCTCTCTGAGCCTCTCTGTGTGTCTCTGTGTCTCTCTGTGTCTCTCTGAGCCTCTCTGTGTGTCTCTGTGTCTCTCTCTGTGTGTCTCTGTGTCTCTCTCTGTGTCTCTCTGAGTCTCTCTGAGCCTCTCTGAGCCTCTCTGAGCCTCTCTGTGTCTCTCTGTGTCTCTCTGAGTCTCTCTGAGCCTCTCTGAGCCTCTCTGAGCCTCTCTGTGTCTCTCTGTGTCTCTCTGTGTCTCTCTGTGTCTCTCTGTGTCTCTCTGAGTCTCTCTGAGCCTCTCTGAGCCTCTCTGAGCCTCTCTGAGCCTCTCTGTGTCTCTCTGTGTCTCTCTGTGTCTCTCTGTGTCTCTCTGTGTCTCTCTGTGTCTCTCTGTGTCACTCTGTGTCTCTCTGAGCCTCTCTGTGTGTCTCTGTGTGTCTCTGTGTCTCTCTCTGTGTGTCTCTGTGTCTCTCTCTGTGTCTCTCTGAGCCTCTCTGTGTGTCTCTGTGTCTCTCTGTGTCTCTCTGTACCTCTCTGTGTCTCTCTGAGCCTGACTGTGTTCTACGTTCACTGTGACCTAAACGTGACCGGCGTCTCACCATCCCACTATCTTCATAACACCTACTTCCTGTTTACAACAGGTTCTAACCGTTGAGTCCACAATGTCACTTCCTGTGTGACAAACGGATAACGGCATTGTCGTTATCGAACCCGAAAGCTTCGGATTTCGACTCGTTTCACGTGGTGTCTGTCACACAGGACAGGTGATATGATGACCCTATTAGAAAATGAAACGATTCGCCCCCTACGCACACACACTCCTGGACCTGGACCTGGACAGGTAAACCGGCGGCCATTTTGTCCGCAGTAGCGGGCCAGCGCGACGACAGAACGGTCGTCCCCACCGGGAGGGTCAACTCACCCAGTCTACGATCAGGATTTTACTGACGCTGAGCCTCTGTTGGAGGAGTTTGGCTGCGATGGCTACCGAGTTGAAGTAACAGAATCCCCTGTGAGGGAGGAACAGCGAAAGGACAAAGAGACATGGAGAGACAGACAGAGAGACAGACAGAGAGAGAGAGAGAGACAGACAGACAGAGACAGAGAGAGACAGACAGAGAGACATGGAGAGACAGACAGAGAGAGAGAGAGAGAGAGAGAGAGAGAGACAGACAGAGAGATATGGAGAGACAGACAGAGAGAGAGAGAGAGAGAGAGACAATTAGTGGGTGTCCGATGTTGTTTTTTCCACACGAAAACAATAACTTGAGCATAACTCGAATTCCGAATGACGAACGTCTTCTGTAAACCTCCCCCTGTTGCTAGGTGACGCTGCCCAGCTCAAGTGGGCGGGTCAGAAGGCGAGTATGTGAGTCGCCAGAACCTGAGCCAATGGGAAAAGGCAGACAAATAACAAGGGGGTGGGGCTTACATGGGCGTGCTCTCTTCTGCGTGATGTCCAGGGGGCCGGACCACGGCGAAACCGTTCTGCCAATCAGAGAAAGCTGCAGTCAAGTGACCCACAATCCACACTGTCATCAACACGCACACACACACACACACACACACACACACACACACACACACAGTATTTTGACATTGACCGTAGAAATCAGGAAATGAACAAGGTGTCCCTATTCACGTCATAGGATAACACACAGACAGGTACAAAAAGTGCCCACTCTTTCTCTCTCCTTCTCTCTCTCTCCTCCTCACTCTCTCTCTCTCTCCTTCCCTCTCACTCTCTCTCTCGCTCCTTCCCTCTTTCTCTCTCTCCTTCTCTCTCTCTCTCTCTCTCTCTCTCCTTCTCACTCTCTCTCTCTCCCTCTCACTCTCTCTCCTTCCCTCTCTCCTTCCCTCTCTCTCTCTCTCACTCTCTCTCCTTCCCCCTCTCTGTGCCGTGCTATAAGGGGACGTGAGGGGACCAGAGTGTGTGTGTGTGTGTGTGTGTGTGAGGGGACCAGAGTGTGTGTGTGTGTGTGAGGGGACCAGAGTGTGTGTGTGTGTGTGTGTGTGTGTGTGTGAGAGGGGACCAGAGTGTGTGTGTGTGTGTGTGTGTGTGTGTGTGTGTGTGTGTGGGGACCAGAGTGTGTTAGTGTTTGAGTGTGGATGTGTGGGGACCAGAGTGTGTGAGTGTGTGTGTGAGGGGACCAGAGTGTGTTAGTGTGTGAGTGAGGGGACCAGAGTGTGTTAGTGTGTGTGTGTGAGGGGACCAGAGTGTGTTAGTGTGTGTGTGTGGGGACCAGAGTGTGTTAGTGTGTGTGTGTGGGGACCAGAGTGTGTTAGTGTGTGTGTGAGGGGACCAGAGTGTGTTAGTGTGTGTGTGTGGGGACCAGAGTGTGTTAGTGTGTGAGTGTGTTTGTGAGGGGACCAGAGTGTGTTAGTGTGTGAGTGTGTTTGTGTGGGGACCAGAGTGTGTTAGTGTGTGAGTGTGTTTGTGTGGGGACCAGAGTGTGTTAGTGTGTGTGTGAGGGGACCAGAGTGTGTTAGTGTGTGAGTGTGTTTGTGAGGGGACCAGAGTGTGTTAGTGTGTGAGTGTGTTTGTGAGGGGACCAGAGTGTGTTAGTGTGTGGACCAGAGTGTGTTAGTGTGTGTGTGAGGGGACCAGAGTGTGTTAGTGTGTGAGTGTGTTTGTGAGGGGACCAGAGTGTGTTAGTGTGTGAGTGTGTTTGTGTGGGGACCAGAGTGTGTTAGTGTGTGAGTGTGTTTGTGAGGGGACCAGAGTGTGTTAGTGTGTTTGTGTGGGGACCCGAGTGTGTTAGTGTGTGTGTGTGTGTGTGTGTGGATGTGAGGGGGCCGAGTGTGTTAGTGTGTGTGAGTGTGTGTGTGAGGGGACCAGAGTGTGTGAGTGTGTGAGTGTGTGTGTGTGGACCAGAGTGTGTGTGTGTGTGTGGGGGGGGGGACCAGAGTGTGTTAGTGTGTGAGTGTGTGTGTGTGGGGACCAGAGTGTGTGAGTGTGTGTGTGAGGGGACCAGAGTGTGTTAGTGTGTGAGTGTGTGTGTGTGGATGTGAGGGGACCCGAGTGTGTTAGTGTGTGTGTGTGTGTGTGTGGGGACCAGAGTGTGTTAGTGTGTGAGTGTGTGTGTGTGGGGACCAGAGTGTGTTAGTGTGTGAGTGTGGATGTGTGGGGACCAGTGTGTGTGTGTGTGTGTGTGTGTGTGTGTGTGAGGGGACCAGAGTGTGTGAGTGTGTGAGTGTGTGTGTGTGGACCAGAGTGTGTGTGTGTGTGTGTGTGGGGGGGGGGGGACCAGAGTGTGTTAGTGTGTGAGTGTGTGTGTGTGGGGACCAGAGTGTGTTAGTGTGTGTGTGTGGATGTGTGGGGACCAGAGTGTGTGAGTGTGTGTGTGTGTAGGGGGACCAGAGTGTGTGAGTGTGTGTGTGTGTGTGGGGGGGGGGACCAGAGTGTGTGAGTGTGTGAGTGTGTGTGTGTGGACCAGAGTGTGTGTGTGTGTGTGTGTGTGTGAGGGGACCAGAGTGTGTTAGTGTGTGAGTGTGTGTGTGTGGGGACCAGAGTGTGTGAGTGTGTGTGTGAGGGGACCAGAGTGTGTTAGTGTGTGAGTGTGTGTGTGGGGACCAGAGTGTGTGAGTGTGTGTGTGAGGGGACCAGAGTGTGTTAGTGTGTGAGTGTGTGTGTGGGGGGACCAGAGTGTGTGAGTGTGGATGTCCCTCTCTCCTTCCCTCTCTCTCTCTCTCTCACTCTCTCTCCTTCCCCCTCTCTCTCTCTCCCTCTCATTCTCTCTCTCTCTCTATCTCCCTCTCACTCTCCTTCTTCTCTCTCTCTCTCTCCATGCTGATTCAGTTCCCTCCCTCCGTGACCTTAAATCCCCTCATGGCTCACACACCTAATTGTTTTGCCATTGACAGGGGGGAGTTTCAGACACTGCAGATGTCTCACAACACACACACACATGTACGTGCACACGCACTCACTCACACACACTCACTCACTCGCACAAACACACACACACACACACACATGGACACATGCACACACACGTACACACGCAGGCGGCTGGGCGGTCAGTTGGGAGCTGTGTGGATGGTCTGTTAATGTGGGGACCTGGGGGACTCCCCCCGCCCTGTGCCGTGCTATAAGGGGACGTGAGGGGACCAGAGTGTGTGTGTGTGTGTGTGAGGGGACCAGAGTGTGTGTGTGTGTGTGAGGGGACCAGAGTGTGTGTGTGTGTGTGTGTGTGTGAGGGGACCAGAGTGTGTGTGTGTGTGTGTGTGTGTGTGTGTGAGAGGGGACCAGAGTGTGTGTGTGTGTGTGTGTGTGTGTGGGGACCAGAGTGTGTTAGTGTTTGAGTGTGGATGTGTGGGGACCAGAGTGTGTGAGTGTGTGTGTGAGGGGACCAGAGTGTGTTAGTGTGTGAGTGAGGGGACCAGAGTGTGTTAGTGTGTGTGTGTGAGGGGACCAGAGTGTGTTAGTGTGTGTGTGTGGGGACCAGAGTGTGTTAGTGTGTGTGTGTGGGGACCAGAGTGTGTTAGTGTGTGTGTGAGGGGACCAGAGTGTGTTAGTGTGTGTGTGTGGGGACCAGAGTGTGTTAGTGTGTGAGTGTGTTTGTGAGGGGACCAGAGTGTGTTAGTGTGTGAGTGTGTTTGTGTGGGGACCAGAGTGTGTTAGTGTGTGAGTGTGTTTGTGTGGGGACCAGAGTGTGTTAGTGTGTGTGTGAGGGGACCAGAGTGTGTTAGTGTGTGAGTGTGTTTGTGAGGGGACCAGAGTGTGTTAGTGTGTGAGTGTGTTTGTGAGGGGACCAGAGTGTGTTAGTGTGTTTGTGTGGGGACCAGAGTGTGTTAGTGTGTGTGTGAGGGGACCAGAGTGTGTTAGTGTGTGAGTGTGTTTGTGAGGGGACCAGAGTGTGTTAGTGTGTGAGTGTGTTTGTGTGGGGACCAGAGTGTGTTAGTGTGTGAGTGTGTTTGTGAGGGGACCAGAGTGTGTTAGTGTGTTTGTGTGGGGACCCGAGTGTGTTAGTGTGTGTGTGTGTGTGTGTGTGGATGTGAGGGGACCGAGTGTGTTAGTGTGTGTGAGTGTGTGTGTGAGGGGACCAGAGTGTGTGAGTGTGTGAGTGTGTGTGTGTGGACCAGAGTGTGTGTGTGTGTGTGTGTGTGGGGGGGGGGACCAGAGTGTGTTAGTGTGTGAGTGTGTGTGTGTGGGGACCAGAGTGTGTGAGTGTGTGTGTGAGGGGACCAGAGTGTGTTAGTGTGTGAGTGTGTGTGTGTGGATGTGAGGGGACCCGAGTGTGTTAGTGTGTGTGTGTGTGTGTGTGGGGACCAGAGTGTGTTAGTGTGTGAGTGTGTGTGTGTGGGGACCAGAGTGTGTTAGTGTGTGAGTGTGGATGTGTGGGGACCAGTGTGTGTGTGTGTGTGTGTGTGTGTGTGAGGGGACCAGAGTGTGTGAGTGTGTGAGTGTGTGTGTGTGGACCAGAGTGTGTGTGTGTGTGTGTGTGTGTGGGGGGGGGGACCAGAGTGTGTTAGTGTGTGAGTGTGTGTGTGTGGGGACCAGAGTGTGTTAGTGTGTGTGTGTGGATGTGTGGGGACCAGAGTGTGTGAGTGTGTGTGTGTGTAGGGGGACCAGAGTGTGTGAGTGTGTGTGTGTGTGGGGGGGGGGGGACCAGAGTGTGTGAGTGTGTGAGTGTGTGTGTGTGGACCAGAGTGTGTGTGTGTGTGTGTGTGTGTGTGAGGGGACCAGAGTGTGTTAGTGTGTGAGTGTGTGTGTGTGGGGACCAGAGTGTGTGAGTGTGTGTGTGAGGGGACCAGAGTGTGTTAGTGTGTGAGTGTGTGTGTGGGGACCAGAGTGTGTGAGTGTGTGTGTGAGGGGACCAGAGTGTGTTAGTGTGTGAGTGTGTGTGTGGGGGGACCAGAGTGTGTGAGTGTGGATGTGGGGACCAGAGTGTGTTAGTGTGTGAGTGTGTGTGTGGGGACCAGAGTGTGTTAGTGTGTGAGTGTGTGTGTGTGTGGATGTGAGGGGACCAGATTGTGTGAGTGTGTGTGTGAGGGGACCAGAGTGTGTGAGTGTGTGTGTGGGGACCAGAGTGTGTTAGTGTGTGAGTGTGTGTGTGGGGACCAGAGTGTGTTAGTGTGTGAGTGTGTGTGTGGGGACCAGAGTGTGTTAGTGTGTGAGTGTGTGTGTGGGGATCAGAGTGTGTGAGTGTGTGTGTGGGGACCAGAGTGTGTGAGTGTGTGAGTGAGTGTGTGTGTGTGTGTGTGTGTGTGTGGGTGTGTGGGGACGCCCATTCTAATGATGTTGAGGCAGCTGCTGCATATTACCTCGCCACAGAGGATATTATTCTAGCGAGGAGGGGGGGGGGGGGGGGGAGGTTCGGATCCACACTGACGATAGGCAGCGGGCGCTGTTTCAAAGAGACGTGTGTGTGTGTGTGTGTCTGAGAGTGTGTGTGATTCCAAGAGATTAAACGGGATTCCGGAGTTCTGTGTAAAAAAAAAAAAAAAACTTGACGATGCATGTGGAATGTTGTCATGGCCGGCGCAGGTGAAGTTAGGATCGCTTTCTCCTTTGGGGGGTTCGCTTCGCGTGCCTGTGTGTGTGTGTGTGTGTGTCTGTGTGTGTGTGTGTGTGTCTGTGTGTGTGTGTGTGTGTGTGGATGAAGTTAAGCTGCAGGCGGGGGCCACTCCCCTGTGATCCCAGAGAAGGGTGGACATATTTTCCGGGACATTCTCCTCATTACTCTTGAAGACCGACGCTGAAAGTGAGCCAAGCTAACAGATACGACGCTAACTAGAGGAACTGGGAATGAATGAGAAACTCCACCGCCGCTCAGCTACGTTAGCGTGGTGTGCTAACAGCTAACAGCTCAGAACGTTATTAATCTCCGGGCCGCCAGCTGAAGCAGCTCAGCAGGTGGCCGTGGTGTGGTGTGTGTGTGTGTGTGGCTCATAAAAGCACCAGCCGCTAGCAGGGTGACTGTTAGCCGTTAGCGGTGCCCGCGCGCTAGGGGCCGCCCCACTGGGTTCAAACGTTGGGCGGGGGACGGGGGGTGGGTGGCGTTGCCGCAGACGCAGAGAGGCGGGGGGGGGTGTCTGTCTGAGAGGTGCTAATGAGAGTCTGGAGAGGAGAGGGGGTGGGGGAGGGGGAGGGGGGGAGTGCAACATTCCTCCCCCAGTCTGGAGGTGTGACGGGTTGCGTGAGTCTAACGAGGCAGCGTTAGCGGGCTAATGAACTAGCCTCCGCTAGCGTGGTCTTGTTGTCCTCCTGTTTTCACGGCAGGCGTTAGCGACGCCGTTAGCGTTAGCAGCTAATGAGGCCTAACGATCACTGCCTTGTGCTCTAAACCTCACTCACCTGAGACGAGTCACACGCTAGGTTAAATGTCACACGCTAGGTTAAATGATTAGCCTTTTGGCGGGGGGGGGGGGAGGGGTTGTAGGGAGTCTCATTCACAAGCACACTCCTAATGACGGCTTCATCGTCACCGCTCTCTCTCCTCATCACGTATTCACCTGAGCTGGTAGAGTTAGCGTTGGTTACATAGGCTAAAGGCCGGTGGTGTTTATCTGTGTATGACTTAGGGGGTGTTCTCACTAGAACATTTGCTTCACTTGAAACGGAGTTTAGGATAAAGTTCGCTTTGCTCTGCGTCGTTTGGAGCTGTGAGAACGCGCATTCGAAGTAACTCCCAGAGCAAACAGCCCTCGGATGCTCCGCTTGAAAAGGGTGGTTTCGCTTAGGTTACAAACTACGCATCCATCACTTTGCTTCGCTTCGCTTTTGGTCAGAACGCTGCCCGAGGCAGTCCATAGGAAAACAACAGCGCACGCGTGTTGATCTGGATAAGAGAGGGACAACGGCCAATTCTCAATTTTTCTGACCAATCAACTACCACGTCTGTTGCTTTGATTGCGTATGTTACTTTGTTTACATGAAGGGCTGTGAGAACGCAAATCAGAGAAATAATTTATGCAACAATGTTGCAAACTCATCCACTTGCTCCGGGTCCTGATTCGGACTTTCATGTGAGAACATGACCCTAGGGCCAATCCCAATTCACCCCTATGGCTTCGTTTTCACCCCTATGGCTTCGTTTTGCGTGTTCACGTTTAGGGTAGGGGTGTCCCAATTCATATTTCATCGAGGGCTAGGGGGAAGGGGGAGGGCTATCCACAGCTTCGTTTGGAGTGATTTCAAGAGCAGACTAGCTTTGGAGCCATACCACTTGATTCCAGGATGCATTGCGAATCATCTACAGAAATGTTATTTCGCTCTATTCAATGCGGAACACAGCCACAAATCGTGAGCTTACAATTATACGGTTCTATCTCCGTTTAGGGTAGTTCAGAGATATTGAGCGTCAAAGTTTTTACATTCCATTATGTTTTGTGAGATGGAACCTTTGTATTTTATGAATTACTAACTCGATAATTTCAACATTTTAAAAATAACACCACACAGGCATTAATAAACACCTAATGGATCAGATTATGTAAAAAATTCAATTTTGACAAAAATGTAGATAGAACCTTATAATCCTAACGTCACGAAATGTCATTTACTTTCTCTGTAATTACTTATTAATAAAGATTTTTTAAAAAGTATGATAACCATCTTATTATCTTAGTTTAATGTCATTTCAATGCATTATAGAACTTTTCTTTATAACGAGCAGAATTTTTTTTCGCTATTATGCCGATGTGCTGTAGACATAGCAATACACCGTTCCACCGTTCTAGCGTGCTTCAGCCAGATCCGAGGGTTTCGATGCTCAGCAGTAAAAGACAATAATAGCAAAACTATTACCTGGGCACTTTCATTAAACTACCAAAGCAAGACACCGGAGCCCTCATATCTGTGTGTTTGTCACAGGGTGACAGTCACCCTGTTCCTCTGCAACAATTGATTGTATGGGCGTCCCAGTCCAACGGAAGCGTCAGGCACAGCCTCCCCATAGAAATACACCATGTCATCAGAACGCGATTCACATTTCCAAGATGTAAATCCTGTTTATTTATATATTTAATGTAAAGACATCTATCTAACATTAGGCTGATTTGTGCATGAGTCGTGTGTTTTGACCTAGTTCCATGTATCATTTCCCCCCTTGACGGTATATGGCGATATAGCTGTATAGCGGCACTTATTAAACCAAAACAACCCGCAATCAGAGCAGTTGTTATTATGTAATATTATTGATGGATGTAAGTAAGTAAGTAAGTCAAGCTTTATTTATATAGCGCCTTTCGTACAAGAAATGCAACTCAAAGCGCTTTACAACAGTACATATACAACCATAGAATGAAGAAAAAAAGGAAAAGGAAAAAGGGGGGGGGGAGGGGGGGAACAATTTAACACGAGACACAACAGCAGGGGAGGGGTGGGGTAAGGGAGGGGTTACATCACCGTCTGTAGGAAAGAAAACACCTGTGTGCTGTTCTTAACATCTGCTATTCTAATCGCGGCGCACTGTGCTGCCACGGTTGGGGGGGGGGGGGGCGAAGGGGCAGGGGTATGGGGTGGGGTGCGTGCGTGTTTATGTATGTGTGAGTCCTTGAAGCAAGTCCGTGTTTGTGTGTGTGTATGCTGGAGGTGTCCTCCCGGTTGTTCCACAATCTCGGTGGCTCATTCCGCAGAGTGTCTTCGCGATAACACAGCAGGTTGCTGTGGAGACGACCTCGATCAGGCTCAGTCCAAAAGTCAACAACAGGTGTCCATGAGGGATAGGGGGGTCTTGCCGGCTTTGCCGGGCCGAGCAGGGGGGGGGGGGGGGGCACCGGAATGGAGATTAGATGTTTGGGTTAGCGAGGGAACAGTAAATAGTTATTCTCCCCTAAAGTCTGTGGATCTCAACTTGACTTCGTCTTGCAAAGCAGTGAGTTTCTCCAAAAAGTTATCCATCTTGCGATTCAGTTCAGATATCACAACAGTCTGAGTACTCACTGCTCTGCCCATCTCGTTGAACATGACGGGCAGCTTAAGGGCTGCTTGGGCAGCTGCCGTCTTTCCAATTTTCCGATAGACCAGGGCAATGCTCAGTCCAATTAGCAGATGTCCTGTTATCATAAATCCAAATAGGTAGACGTCTTCGATGTCCTCTAGGGAGAGAATCGCCAGGCACACAACCCTCCATTTCTCCCACGAGTCCATCGTGTAGCCTGCGGCGAAAGTGCCATCTGGGCAAACAGGTTCTCTGAACCTGAGCTTCTTGTAGAAAACATTTTGTCAATTGCGTTGAGAGACCAGCTTATCAATTCCATGTTTAACTCAGATAGTTTCGAAAAGACAGTGCAAAGAGGAGCTCCGGAGGCAGAGACAACAGAGACAAGACAAACAAGCAGTGGGAGGAGAGAGAGGGAAAAATGTGACCGCCTTCGTTGAGAGCAAGAGAGAAAAGAAAGCCATTTTTGATGGAGAACAGTGAGCGGGAGCATGTAGGAGCATGTAGTTGACTAATGCAGTGGACAGCGGCTGTTTCCAGCGTTCCTGTCACATCGGATTTCGGAACGCCATGAAAAAA
>NC_137677.1:40526448-40532426 GCF_963989245.1 Nansenia antarctica
ATTTTGCTGACTATGGCAAGCATTTTGCATCACATGAGCTTTAATTGAGAATTGAGAATTTGACATTTTGTTTTTTTGCAACTTGTGTTTTAGCAAGACAAAATGTGTTTAGATTTATGAGAAAAGGAGGATTGTGTTTTGTGAATTGTGTCTTCATGTGAAATGTGTTTATGGTTTTGGCAAATGGGAGCTAGTTTTATTAAATGTGTTTAGAGAACTGGTCATTTGGTTTAGAGAATTGGCTTTTGTGTTTTAGCAATTGGGAAAAACTGTAATGACAATAAAGACCATTCATTCATTCATAATACTGTTTTATACTTAATAAAATAAAAATAAAAATAGATGTCTTTAAAAGGCCAAACTGATTGCATCACTTATTAAGCCACTATCACTATAACAATACAGAATAAAATATATACATGTCTTTAAAAGAACAAACTGATTACTTATTAAGCCACTATCACTTATATTCTCCTTCTTGTTACCACGTCCCATAAGGCTTCCCGTCACTACTCAGGGGTTTTCCTGGCGCAAAATGAGGCGGAGGTGGTACCAGTGGTGTTTGACATCGGGGGGGACCCATGAAGCAGGGCTGTCTGGGGGTCCTTAAACGAGCATCAAACACTTAATTTCTTGCATTCTGGTGAATTGATATGCACCAATTTGTGCCCTTTTGCCATCAATTTATGGTGGAAATGTCATTATATATGTAAAGGAAAAAACAATATTCAGGCACCAGATGGCCATTCAAAATATAATGTAATATAATGCAATATAAGGCTCTCAGGCATTCTGTACTTTCAAATATGTATTCTCCTTGAGCAGTCAACATCAACTATCAGCTGTTTCGCTAGCAAACACGAAAGCTAAGTTATTTGTGAAACAGCGCCCCCGCCACCACGTCGGCGCAATGCCGCAATTGCAGTTTTTTTTTATTTTTATTATTCTCCCGCGCCGGAAATCCGGCACTGTGCCGGAGTACTTTAAGCCCTGGAGTCATAGAGAGAGAGAGAGTCATAGAGAGAGAGAGACAGAGAGAGAGAGTCATAGAGAGACAGATAGAGAGAGAGAGAGTCATAGAGAGAGAGAGAGAGTCATAGAGAGAGAGAGAGAGAGTCATAGAGAGAGAGAGAGAGAGAGAGAGAGAGTCATAGAGAGACAGATAGAGAGAGAGAGTCATAGAGAGACAGAGAGAGAGAGAGAGTCATAGAGAGACAGAGAGAGAGAGAGTCATAGAGAGACCGATAGAGAGAGAGACAGTCATAGAGAGAGAGAGAGGGAGAGAGACAGAGTCATAGAGAGACAGAGTCACAGAGAGACAGAGACAGATAGAGAGACAGCGATACTTCTGTAGTGAGTCTGTAGTGATGTCCCTCATGTGGTGTGTGTGACATGACGCTAAGATGAACGTTTTTGAAATATTCAACTGAGAGGAACGTTTCAAAGACACATGACATGTCCCCAATTCCCAAGGGGAATGTCGGACCATCGGGTTGAAATTTACAAGCGGCCAACTAGTGGTCGTTGTGTGTAAATAGCAGCTTTGCATTGTAAAGAGGGGGTCATTTGACACCCGACATCTTTTAGAAGGTAAAAAGGCACGGCTGTTCTAGTGTTAAGGGGATGGAGTGGGTCTTTAAGGGGATGGAGGGGGTCTTTAAGGGGATGGAGGGGGTCTTGGCGGCAGAGTCATGCGTGGTGTACAGCGGGGGGGGCTGGGTGGTCCTCACTGCATATATGAATGGAGTGTTTCCATTATTGAAGAGGGTTATGGGAATACGGGGCTAGTGAATCCTGTGTGTAGCGTGTATGAGTCATACTACAGTACACATAGGACCATGTTGTGTTGAATGGCAACACACACACACACACACACACACAAACAAACACACAGAGACACACAAAGACACACAGGCACGCACGCATGCACACACACACACACACGCACACACACACACACACACACAAACAAACCTCCCCCCCACCACACACACACACACACACACACGCAAACGTACCTCCCCCCCATCACACACACACACACACACACACTCTAACGGTCTAACCTGTGGTGAAGCGGGGTTTGGGGGGCGGGTCCTGCTGCACCACGACGGGGGGGAAGCAGGCGGAGGCCGGGGAGGACTGGGCCCTGCTGAGGGGGCGGTGCCCCGAGAGGGGGCGGGGCCCCGTGAAGGTGATTGACAGGCCGGCCGCCTCCAGAGACGCCTGGTAACTCCTCAGCTGCTGGATCCTCTGCTGCTCCAACAACAACGCCTGCTGCTCAGAGAGAGGGACGGAGGGAGGGGAGGGAGGGGGGAGAGGGGGGGAGGAGGGGGAGGGAGGGAGGGGGGGGGGGGGGGGAGAGGGGGGAGGGAGGGAGGGAGAGAGAAAGGTTAAGCCTACACACACACACACACACACACACAGCACACAGCACACACAACGGGAGGGGGGGAAGCACACACAGTTTCCCGGCATCAGGTCATTAAGTGTGGTGCTGCAATGTCCTTTACTGGCCAGAAGATGGCACCACAAACACACACACCACGAGACTGTGCTCACAGGAGAGGGACTTGATAATAAAATGCCATTTAGCTGACGCTTTTATCCAAAGCGACTTACATTACAGTGAATGCATAGATTTTCAGTACATACTGGGTCCCAGTGGGGAATCGAACCCACAACCTAAGCATTGTTAGCATCATGCTCTACCAACTGAACCCTCTCAAAGCAAACATCAAAATCAAAATGGAACTAGAACCCTTTCAAAGTAACCAAGGTGCCACGCAGAACTGTAGGTATTCATCATGAGGCCATTAAAATGATAACTTATAAAACATTATATCAAAATGTAAATTATAACCGAGAAAACTAAACGCTACAACTATATTGACTAGTCTGGTTGTAGTAACCAGAGACTTACCAGCCTGCCTCTCCTGTTCTGACACTACCTTTCACAGGAGTCTCCCCCCCCCCCCCCCGCACCGCCGGCATCATCTACTTCCTGTGTGCCTCTGTGCTGCTGGGGAGGTCTGGGCGCCATGGCGACAGGGAGGACAGTGTGATTGCATTTAGCCCAGCCTCAAGGCTTGTGTTAGACATGGAGGACACGCTGTTCTGGCTTAGAGAGAGAGAGAGAGAGTGTGTGTGTGTGTGTGTGTGTGTGTGTGTGTGTGTGTGTGTGTGTGTGTGTGTGTGTGTGTGTGTGAGGGAGTGAATGAGGGAGTGAGTGAGAGAGGGAGGGAGTGTATGCATGTGTGTGTGTGTGTGTTTAAGAGGGTGTGTGTGTGTGTGAGTGAGAGAGAGGGAGTGTGTGTGTGTGTTTGTGTACTGCTCCCTTGAGAGACTCACATTCAGCCGTAGCGTGAGGAGGCGTGAGGCTGCCCTCAGCCATTCACATAAAAACCAGCCCACTGTTTCACTAGGTGAGTAGGAGTTTAGAGTGTGTGTGTGTGTGTGTGTGTGTGTGTGTGTGTGTGTGTTCATACACCAGCAAGTGTCGGTTTTTCGTGAACTGGACCTTTTAGGAAAAATAGCTCCCATTCTGTTCACAAGCAGTCGTCCACGGGCCGTGTAGTCTTTCAGTTAGTCTCTCCATCTCTCCATTCAGTCTCTCTCTCTCTCTCTCTCTCTCTCTGTCTATCAAGTGCTATTTAGGGATATCTATTTGGACATTAACTTGAAGGCAGGTTGAGTGGTATCAAAGCGTGTGGTGTGATAGGCACATCGATAGACGATAGGTCTCCTTTCATCTCCCTTCCTCCCTCCCTCCCTCCCTCCATAACTCTCTGAATAGTATCTTCTGCTCAGCCTGCCTCTCCCTCTCTTCCTCCCTTACCAGTCTGAACAGTATATCCTCCTCTGCCTGCCCCTCCCTCCCACTTTCTCTCCCTCCCTCCCTCCCTCCCTCTGTTCTGTCTCTTCTCTCCTGATCCGTATCCCCCAACACACCTCTCTCTCTCGTCCCTCCCTCACTCCCTCGGTCGTTTGGTTTTTCTCCTTTTATCTTCTGTCATTTAAAAAGACACACGATTTTTCAACCCAAGCAGCAACCCGAACAGAACTGTTGTGTATGGTGGCAACTTGGACAGACCCCCCCCCCCCCCCCCAACCCCCATCCACCTACCCCACCACCACCACCCCCTCCCCCCACCACCCGGTCAGTGTACCACCATACCTGTCTGAACAGCATCTCGTGCTCCACCTGCCTCTCCCGGTGGTGCTCCCACTCCTCCTGCTCCTCCTGGAGGTCCGGGGGCTCCTGCTTGATGACGTGCCCCCGCTGAGGGGCCCCGTCCTGGGGGAGCAGTGGAGAGGACAGGCCCTGGTGCTCCCTGAGCTCCTCCTCCGTCTCCTCTGGGTGACTCTCGTGCTGCCTGCTGCTGCCACCCGGGTCACTGGGCTTAGCCAGCATCTGTGGGAGAGGTGGGGGGTGGGGGGGAGCAGTAGGAAAGAGGGAGAGTGGGAGGGGGGGAGAGAGGGTGGAGGAGTAGGGAGAGAGGACAGGGAGGAGGGAGAGAGAGAGGACAGGGAGGGGGGAGAGAGGGTGGAGGAGTAGGGAGAGAGGACAGGGAGGAGGGAGAGAGAGAGGACAGGGAGGGGGTAGAGAGGGTGGGGAGAGGGGGAGAGGACAAGGAGGGGGGAGGAGAGGGTGGGGAGGGGGGAGAGAGAGAGGACAGGGAGGGGGTAGAGAGGGTGGGGGAGGAGGGGGAGAGGACAAGGAGGGGGGAGAGAGGGTGGGGAGGGGGGAGAGAGGGTGGGGAGGAGGGGGAGAGGACAGGGAGGGGGGAGAGAGGGCGGGGAGGGGGGAGAGAGGGAAGGGGGAGGGAGAGAGGACAGGGAGGGGGGAGAGGACAAGGAGGGGGAGAGAGGACAGGGAGGGGGGAGAGGGGTGGGGAGGGGGGAGAGAGGGTGGGGAGGAGGGGGGGGGGAGGGGTGGGGAGGAGGGGGAGAGGATATTATTAGTTGCGATCATTCATTGTATATCGTCAGACTTAGCCTTAACCCATGAACATGCCTGCATGCCTTAAGCACGCACAGTAAAGAGCTATTTCAGTTCAGTTTGTATCCTGAATGTTTCCCTCTTAAGGTGGTTTTGCAGTGAAAACGTTCGGACGTCTGAACAGCGTGGCGTTGACGTAACGCTCCGTACACAACAGCCATGGATCAGCTGGCCTGACAGACAGGCACCACCTGACCCAGCATCACTCTGGCACTACTGGACTCTATTGGGTAAAGGCTACTGGGTTCACATTGCTCTCCATGAGAACCAGAACACAGGGGGAGAGAGGAAGGGATGGGGGGTAGGCAGAGAGATAGATAGGTAGAGAGAGAGAGGGGGGCGGGGTAGGCACAGCAAGAGATACACATACAGTGGGTGAAAGAAGTATAAATACATTTGACTTATTCCCATTGCAGTTATTCACATGACATTTAGACCAGACATTGGTATTAACTCAATAAAACTACACAGCTAAAGAAATAACATAACAATAATGTAACGATCCAATCCATAAAAAAAGCTATGTGCAATAAAGTGGAATGACACAGGAAACGTGTCATATTGAGTATTGAACACGGTAACACAAGTATTGAACACAGTAAGAAAAAACTGCTTATGCCACTAATGAGTTCTACTACCTGTGCTAATTAGAATCAGCTGGGTTAGTGCATGTTGGTGGGTACGTACTTCCACTCATTGAAAAAAAGGGTTTCCCACCTCTGAATGCAAGTAAACAAATCATTTGTCACCAAGCTTTCCCGCAAGAAACATCTCATGATTGGTAGAGGCAAAGAGCTCTCCCAAGACCTTTGCAAGAACATTGTTGAGCAGCATAGTAATGGCACTGGTTACCGACAGATTTCTCAACTCCTACATGTTCCTATAAGCACCATTGGAGCCATTATCCACAAGTGGAAGGGACGTCACTCAACATCAGCGGCCACATGCCTCACGAGATTTCTGACCGGGCAGTCAC
>NC_137677.1:40532626-40593717 GCF_963989245.1 Nansenia antarctica
TTGTTTGCAATCACCATTGCACAAATGGCTTCCTCTTGTTGCGGAGTAAAAAGGGGCCCTTTTCCACCTCTGCAAGGTTGTCTTGCAATCCTATGTGGTGCAGAGTAAAATTAGAGTAATGTACAGTAAACATGAGATATACTGCTTTAACCCATATTACTGTAGTGTACAATAACAGAGAGAAATTGTTCAATTTGGGAGACATTTTCAGGAAAAATGATAAAGAAATGTATACAATTTGCTTGACAGATTTTGACAACTTGTTCAACATTTTTGGATGTAATGACTCAAGCAATGAAATGAGGACTATTAGTTTTATAGGGAATGACTATTAAGCATCCAAAAGTATAGTTCATTTTGACTGACATGACATAAGCAAATGATAATGTTATAACACAGCAGAGAATTGTATGACAGCAATTGATGCATGTCCAAAAGCATTTGCAATTTGTTTGAAGGAATGAGAAACTGCTACTATGATGTGCACAAATGACTAAATGTTGTGGAGGTTGAACTAACAGTTATGAGAATTTCATTTCTGATCAGAGAAATGCACCAAAGCAATTGAGAAAAACTGTAAAGAATTGCTCCATAGAACCAATTACTAACAAGGGGTGTGGTATTGTGCATTGAGGAAGAGGGATGAAGGGTATGGGGGAATTTAACCCTCCCTTCGCATTGGGAAACAATGGTGGTGTGTCACAAAGACTGGTTTCTCCCCTGCTGCGTGATTATTGTCTTGATTTTCTAGGCGTCAAGACAGCCATTGAACACAGAAAGGCAATTGCATATATTCAAATGTATTTAATTGTTGGGCACAGGAAGAACAAGCAGAGGAACTGGTTTCATTGTGTAGGATACAAAAGAAAATCAGTTCCTATAGCTTGCCCTAGACAGCCATTTACTGTTGTGAGTTTTAGTCTTAAATGTAATGAATGTTTTATCAATAAATAAAATGTCTTAGCAGGCATATTATTCCACCATACCAGTGAGTATTCATACAGAAGAAAGACATTAGACTTATATAGCGCTTTTCTAGACACTCAAAGACGCTTTACAAATTGAAAAGATTCAGAGTAAAAACTGAAAAGAGTAGTAATAAAAAAAAGAAACGAAAAGGTAAATAGAAGAAAGTATAGGGGCCTAATTAAGGTAGTGCTGGGGACACATGGGAAGGGGAGGGGGAGAGGGTTAACTGGTGAAGGCGAGCTTGAAGAGGTGGGTTTTGAGGGCCTATTTAAATTTTGGGAGGGTGTTGGCCTGTCTGATTCGGTTGGGGAGGGCGTTCCAGAGGGACGGGGCTGCGGCTGAAAAGGCCCTATCACCCCAGGTCCGGAGCTTGGTCCTGGTGGTCTTGAGGGTAGTTTGGTCATCAGACCTGAGGCAATGGGAGGGGGTGTTGAGGGGGACGAGGTCGGCAAGGTAGGAGGGGGCCAGATTGTTGATGGCTTTGTAAGTGGTGAGTAGGATTTTGAATTGGATCCTGTATTTGACCGGGAGCCAGTGTAGGTTTTGGAAGACAGTGGTGATCACGGCGGCGAGTGGAGGTGAGCAGACGGGCAGCAGAGTTCTGGACGTATTGGAATTTGTTTAGGATGTTATTAGGCAAAATTGGTCATGGTTGGAGTTTGCATACATTTACAATTATGTAGAATGCACTAGCATGTGTTATGGTTGGGGTTAGGGTTTGTGTTTTGTTCCCCCGGGGCAGTGAACGTGACAGGAAGCACCTACCGAGTGCGAGAGAGAGACGGCGACATAGCGATGGCCAGTGGCGCCGGCAGGATTCGATTTTCATAGTACGCACAGAAACGTAACAAAACTTTGCAGACTAGCCTACAATATAGGTTGGATGGTTGTATCACCTATAACACTACACAGAGCGCAGCAACACAAACATTATGGTGGCGGTGCACCCGAAACACAGATGAAAACATAGCCCAGGTGACAGCGCACTTAACACATGGGGAAAACATAGGGCCTATTTGGTGACACTGTGACAGCGCACCAATACATAGGCTAGCACTGAAACGAGAGTTTTGCATCATCTTCAGAGCCAGAGGCAGCACATACCACCACATACCTCTGCTGCTGTGTGTCCTCGGGGCTCGGACCCGTTACGAGGACGAGGCAGCAGGCCTAGCCACACAGCTAGCTACCAATGGGGGCTCGTCACTGTGTAACTGTTGTTTATTATATCGAGTGGGTACTTCAAAGAGTTGCGTTAAGCACGTTCATTACAGATTTTTTTATTTTTATTGTACGCATAGTGCGTACAGGATTCCAGCTGCCGGCGCCACAGGCGATGGCCAAGCCACACCGAAAGGGGAGTGAGGGAGCGGAGGCGGAGCCTCAGTCAGCCGTCGCGCTGCATTATTATTATTATCTGAGACTATTACTGAATACGCCAGCACGCCCGAGACAAGGGGTGCTGAGCTCCTGCCTTGTTATCATTATTATTTATCCTTGAAACTATTATTGAATATGCCAGCATGGCTGAAGGAAGGGGTGCTGAGCTGCTGTCACGGTGTACAAACAATAAACCAATCCATTTATACACCGTTCCTCTGTGTCGACCTGTGCCTAGAGACCTTTACACCAGCTCTTCCTAAAATACATAAGGAGGGATAGAAAGAGAGGAAGAGAGGAGGAGGGATATAAAAGGCTGGTCGAGGAGCTCCCAAAGAGGGAGAAAGTAGAAGAGAAAGAGATAGAGGAGAGGAAGAAAAGAGACAGAATGAGGAAGGAGGAGGAGGAGAGGAGGAGGGAGTGTGAGGAGAGATGGAAGACGGAGAAAGAGGAGTTGATGATGGAGGAGAGGAGAGAGCGAGAGGGAGAGGATGAGAAGAAGAGGATGGAGAGACTGATGATGATCCAGATGCAGAGAAAGGAGATGTACGAGATGGAGGGATTGAGACAGATGAGTGTGGAGGGATGGAGAGACTGGAGCAGGGAGGAGAAAGAAGCCCTGAAGAAGGAGCTGTGGAGGGAGGTAGTGGAACGAGTGAAGGATAAAAGAAGAGAGAAGGCAGCAGAAAATATGCAAAATAAGCACCACTGTCTGCAGGAGAGAACGAGGGATGAAAAGAGAAGAGAGGGGGAAGAGAGGGAGAACAGAGAGGAGAAGAAGGAAGACATGTTAACAGCACAACAGACAAAGAGCGAAGTGATGGAGAGAAAAAAGAGAGAGCTACAGACAGGAAAGCAGGGAGGGGAGGAGGAGAGGAGTGGAGGAGGGCAAGCTTGGAGGAGAAGAAACGGCAACAGGAGAGGAGGACAACGGTTGAAGAGATAAAAACAGAAATTACATTTATGGAAGACAGGATGAAAAAAGGAGAGGGTGGAAAGGAGGAGTGTAGTAGAGAGAGTGGCTTGGATGAGGGGGGATGGCAGGAGGAGTACAGAATGAGAGAAAGAACGTTTGAGGAGGACGTAATGAAGGAGAAGAAGGAGAGAAAGGAAGATGAAAAAAAAGGAAGATGAGAAAAAGGAAGATGAAAAAAAAAAGGGGAGGAGAGGATCATGAGAGCGATGGAGAGGAAGCACGAGACGAGAGTGAGAAGGTTGGAGGAGAGAAAAAAGGATACGGTAGAGAAAGAGGTGGGAGTACAGAAAGGAGAGGAAGCAAAGAAAGAGGAGGAGGAGGAGGTAGAAAAAGAGGAGGAGGAAAAAGACATCGCGAATGAGGAGGAGGAGGAGAGGACATGGAGTGTGATAAGGAGTGGTCACAGACTGACTATGAGGAGAGTGGAGAGAGACCTGCCAGTGGTCATAGTACTAAGCCCTCTTTACAGCCATCAAGATGAACATCTGAGAAGGAGAGAGAAGGAGAGAAACAGAGAGGGAGGGACAGAGAGAGTAGAGAGGAAGAAAGAGAGAGATGGAGGAAAAAAGTTATAGTACAAGTGTCAAAAGGAACCAAAAAGGTTGAGAAATAACACTGAGAAAAGGAACAACAATTGCCTGGAAGAGCAAACGGATGATGAGAAAGTGGGGGATGAGGAATGAATGAATGAATGAATGGACTTTATTGTCATTGCTACAGTACAGGTACCAAACAACGAAATTTAGGAGGGGTGGCTCCCCTGGTGTTAGGAAAGGGAAAAAAAAAGAAGGGAAGGAGCTGGTTTACATAAATAAAGGCTATGTACACTATCCACTGTACTATACTGTACAGATAGACGACTAGGGTTGTCATATTGCACAATAGTATTATTTCACATTTATTTAAAGTGTCACAGTTTGCAGGCTTGAAATGTACATGTTTGTGCCTCAGCACTACACCAGATGTTTTCAGTCCAGCAGCTGCCATCAATCCGTCCAGACTGTCCAGGGCCCAGAACTTAGGTCTTTGCTGTGTTCAGGGCCTGGACGGCCCTGTGGTAGAAGCTGTTCTTCAGTCTGTTTGTCTTTGCGGCCAGGGTCCTGAACCGCCTTTTCGAGGGCAGCCTGGTAAAGTGTTCGTACCCAGGGTGGGTCGGGTCCCTGGAGATCTTGGAGGCCTTCCTGAGACAGCGTGTGTTGTACAGCTCTTCCAGAGAGGGGAGGGGGGCGCCGGTGATCTTCTGTGCTGTTCTCACGACTCTCTGTAGCGCATTTCTCTCCGCTGTTGTGCAGCTGGAGAACCAGAAACAAAAGGAAACCATTGGGAGACAGATACATTTGATATAAAAGATGGACAGATATTATAGAAAGCAAAAACAAGAAGAAAAGAAGAGAGACAAACAGGGGAATGAGGAAAATAAAAAGTTGGTCTCCAGACTGGGCAGTGGAGGGCAAGGATTGCTTCAGGCAGCACATAGCCAAGCTAGGGTGGTTGACAGCAGTTTGATCTTATTCAGATCACTTAATTGTTAGACAAGATGATTGACTACAATTAATAGGAACAATCACTTTGCCTCCATCTCTCTCTCTTTGTCTTTCTCCCTCTCCCTCCCCCCCCCTCTCTCTCTCTGATGTTAATCTTGATGGCTGGTAAAAAGGCTCAGCTATGGTCCTGAAACCCCTGGTGGGTTAACATCGGGAGACATCCAGAGGTGTTGATAGAGAAACGACTAGAGATCACGTGGTCCCACACCTTCCTCTGGCTCAAAGGCTATGTTAGGCTGTTATTACTTATTAGACTGTTAATAGTTAACTGTAATGAACCTTTCTGTCACTCTTTATATGCGTTTGCCTACATATGATCAGAGTAAAGAACCGCAGATACCAGCGATTATGGGAATAAAGCTTTATTTGTTTCTCCACAGTTTAAAAGCATGTTCTCATGGTAATGGTTCTATGAACAGTATAGCGCATCAAAATAGTATAGCACATCAAATCTTTACATTGACACATTTCACCCCCACCCAGCACCCCCCCACACCCCCCCATCAAAAATGTAACATCTAAGAATAAGATATGTAAATAATACATAAACTAATCTAATATGGTCTCTATAGAGTCTAGAGTAGAGTTTGTTCTACTTTAGTTGCACTCTTCAAAGACTTTATTTCAAGATTATTTAAATAATATTAAATACATTTTAAATTACCGGAAATTATTTGAAATCCTTTGAAACATAAGGATGTTCCTCTAATCTTATTTAAGGTAAGGATCACAACAAAAATCCTAACTTCCTAACAAAGACAACCAATAGAACTGAATCAATGAACCATGAACCCCCCTTCAACACCTGAGCCAGCCCAGCCTCCCGAGGTTCCCCAGGTAAGAGTGGACTTCAGACATGCAGGGAAACCAGCTGGAAATGGACAGAATTTCATGAATCCGAACTAATTGTCTACTCCTTGTCTTTTTTCCAGATACATCTTCCTGGCAGTGATTATCTTTATGGATACTGGAAAAATATAACAAGTGATCTTTGCATTAAATGTTTCCATGTGTGTGTATCTTGGTAGGATAAGACAACATTCATGCTCCTTTAAGTAAGATACGCACGCACGCACGCACGCACGCACGCACGCACGCACACACACACACACACACACACACACACACACACACACACACACACACACACACACAAACATGCACAAACAGACCAATCATGCTGACTAACATACAGTAACTTAAGCAGAATACAGATAGTGTGGCTAGTTTTGATTGATTGAAAACTTTATTAGAAGATTTGCAGAAGTAGGTACATGAAAGTACATATTACATACAAGGTCAACTAACAGGATAAAAACCCAAGAAAGCCACTGGCTTATTTCAATTGGGGTCCTTGATTCTCAATTCATCGTTACATGTAAGACAGACAAAAAACAACTAGTACTATCTACAAGATAATACAGACAAATAACTAGTACTATCTACAAGATAAACATACATCCAACATGGGAAGAACAATACAACAAAACATAAGGTATGTACAGCGGGTAGGACAGGTGGGGACATACACCACAGGTGGGGGCGGGGGACAAAACACAAAGTATGTACAGTGAGTTAATGAAGTGACAGTTAATCTTAAGGCATAATCTTACTTTTGTGATGTGATTTGTTGTGATTTGTGATTTGTGATGTGATTTGATCACACTATGGTTCTGTTGACGTTCCTGTATGAGCTGTATAATCGCTTGCAGACAAGGGTACTGATAACCAATTCCTGACCCAAATGAGTGAGTAAGCAAGCTAGCAGACAGTCAAGATGACTACATCCAATATTTATTTTTAGTTTACCGTTAGTAAAACAAGTATTAGTGCTGCTCAAGGACGGTAGACGTGTTTCTTGCTCGCTCCCCCACTCTGCTTTTCTTTTCTTTAGTTCTCTAGCTCTCTGCTATTTCTTTTCTAGTTTTATGTCTCACTGAATAGCAAACAGTCTCTCTGAATAGTAAACAGTGATTCCTCCCTACTCATAATTTGGTGGATTACTCCAAACTGTCCAGAACATGCCTCCTCACACTGTGTACTCTACGTGTAGCCTACTAAACACAGGTGCTGTCATCAACTATTACAGAAGATAGCTCTACTTGAAACCAGGATTTTCACACTGGAGGAAAAAAGAGATGCTATGGGTGACATAGTGCCCTGGATACCCACCGGTGCATCTGTCAGACTGAGCCCTACACATCCACAGCCAAACAGCTGAACCAGCTAAACATGGGGAAGTAACACTAGCTGGATGACTCATGGATAATTTTTCAAGACTCCTGTACTTCACAAGCTAAACAACCCAAGCAAGAGGGCACCACACCAGGGGCGGATTTAGGATCGTAGGAGATCCGGGGCTTAGCCCAGAGGGAGAATATAATGTGCGCGCAGTGCGCGCCGGAAAATTTTGCCTTCAACCTTCAACTTACCACCACCTTAAAGCGGACAAAAGGCACTGGAGAACACATATACATTCACACCCTTTAATGAAGCAAACTAATTGTGGTGGTTCTGGGCACAGAGGGAGGTCAGCACACGTAGCTCCCCCTGCCAGTCACCATCATTTATATTTGTATAGAATTACATAATTGATGGGCTGAGGCTAGTTATGTTACAGTATGTATATCAGGGCAGACTCTGTGCTCACCACTTATATTGTATTTAGAGTCTTGTCCTGTGTTATATGACGATATATTACATGTATTGTTGGCCTGTGTATAGTACTGTGAAATCAAATCCCCCCTGGGACATTAAACAAACTTAGTTAGTTAGCGTTACATCTTAGGATAGATTTGAGTCATGTTCTGTATACATACATACTACCATAAGGGCATACTTAATGTGGTTACTCCATGTTTACTAGCTGTAACATTAACGTTACATCATTCTTTTTCACTTGTTACTCAGTCAACCAGAGTGCAGATATCAAAGACTATCAGCCTGTTATTCACTTTATTTGTATAAAGTGAATAACCACTTCATTCCATCTGTTTTTCAAATAAAGTCCATTCCATTCCATTCCATTCCATAAGTATTATCCTTTGTTTGATTTCTTACCATGTACCGTAACAGTACCTTGCTATGTTTCATTTTCATTATAACATAACGTTATGTTATGATAGCCAGCTAGCATTAGCAAACCGGAAAAGTAGTGTCAGTGAGTCAGTCACCTTTCTAATAAGATTCACAAACCTGAAACATCATCTATGTCATCACTGCTGGTGATGTCATTGTTGTCAGCTGCTGATACGGCTGCTGCAACAGTTCTTGGCGCTTGTTTTGTTGAAAACAACTTTCGGATATTAGGTGGTGGGCCGAACGCGTTTATCGCGAAGTTTATCTTTTTCCATCTACGGAGTAAACGATCTCTTACATACGATATTAAGTAATTCTCTTAAGTCTATAACAATTTTGTTTGCAGCTGTATTATGTCGGAGATTTTCACAAACTTATTTTTTAATAGTCTGTCTGCTCAGGCACATCGCTGGTCGCTCTAGTTGATAAACCAATCAGAATTCGAGTACGGCTTCATTAGGACCCCGAAATGTAAACAATGGCTGTTAACCCTAGCAACTGACTGTATGTTAACCCTAGCAACCGCGGGGAAATAACGAGATGTGATGAATTATGGTGTGTTGTATGCATTTAACAAACCGAACGGACAATATTACAGCATTTTCAGATGCAAGTTGGACCAAATTTGTACATTGTTCTCTACAGTGGGTGAATCTTCACACTGCAGAAAGCCAAATTGCTATTATATATATATTGGTATTATATATATTTGGGAGAGGGGGCTCCCCTGGTGCTAGGAAAAAAAATACTAAAAACAAGAAGGGAAAAGAGCTGGTTTACATAAATAAAGGCTATGTACACTATCCACTATACTATACTATACAAATAAAACACTGTGCTGTACTCTATGCTATGCTATACATATCCTAACATTTCCTATCTCTGAACCTTATGTACCCGAGGGTTGTCATATTGCACATAGTATTATTGCACATTCATTTAAAGTGTCGCAGTTTGCAGGTTTGAAATGTTCACAGTTGTGTTTCAGTATTGCACTTGATTACAATCTAGTAGCTGCCATCAAATTGTCTAGATTGTCCAGGGCCTAGAATCTAGGTATTTGCTGTGTTCAGGGCCTGAATGGCCCTAGGGTAGAAGCTGAGCTTCAGTCTATTTGTCCTTGCGGACATGGTCCTGAACCGCCTGCCCGAGGGCAGCCGAACAAAGTGTTCGTTCCCAGGGTGGGATGGGTCTCTGGAGATCTTGGAGGCCTTCCTGAGGCAGCGTGTGTTGTACAGCTCTTCCAGAGAGGGGAGGGGGGCGCCGATGATCTTCTGGGCCGATCTCACGACTCTCTGTAGCGCTTTCCTCTCTGCGGCTGTGCAGCTGGAGAACCACTATAACCACAATATTGGCTACCATAGACAATGCTATATGCAGTATGCCAACATACGAAACATTGAAAGAGCCCGCAAGAAAAGGGAAAAATCAGTACAGGAGGCTGCAGGTGTGTTTTATAGCAATATAAGTTATTTATAAGAACAATATGATATAAACAAGCTAAGATTAATATGACATGATATGACATGAACATTATTAACAATATGATATAAACAAGCTAAGATATGACATGAACAAGATATGAACAAGGCATCAATGGGTCAGGGTCAGCCCTGTCAGGTCAGGTCCAGAAGATGTGCAGTGCAGTCCAGGGCTGAGCATCTGGGGTTACCTGGGGAAACAGATTAGGAGAGTTGTAAATAAACTAGGCTATAACTTTGGAAGCATTACTATTACAATGCATAGAGTATCATATGTCTCTCTCTCTCTCTCCCTTCCCTCCCCCCCTCCCTTACAATGTAGTAGAAGCAGAAGGTCAAACTGACAATGATACACCACCAAAGCCTAGACTTCTCCGCTCAAAGACTACCACTACGTTCAGCCTAAATAAAAAACCACATCTTCTTCCCGCCCAGTGCATAATATGCAGACGGGACAAATATTTCAGTTTTAGAGCTTGTATACTGCTCCTGCAAAAAAACAAAATGTGTGAAAGGGAGATGCACATGCAAATCTAACAACCTACCATGTACAGACATGTGTCTGTGTTTGCACTGCGAAAACACAATAGTGTTATAAATGTTCTCTAAACACTTGAATCTTTGTCTAGTCTCGTCAATTATAGGCAAGGCAAGTGAAGATACATTTAGTCTTGGGTTTTGTCTTACCAGCTCACCTCGTAAAAGTGAGACGATTGACAATATCAAAAACATGCTTGCACACACATATACTGTAACGTACTCACACACAAGTTAATGTTACTGGTCCCAATTTGGCACAATTATTACTGAAATGATTGAGAATAGACATAGTTGACATTGGTAACTTAGCTATTGTACCCTTTAAAGTTAGATAGCTTGTTAATTCATTAACTTCACAATCGCGTGTGACGTTTGGTTGGATTTTTCACTAAAATAGCATATTAGAACATGTTTGTATTGACACAAAATGACATGGACGTGTTCATTAATATGTGATATGAATTAGTATGACATGCAAATCTTACCTGAAACATTACTTGACAGTAAAGTTATCCGAAACAACTCAGTCTTCTCGTCTTTCCAGATAATACGTTGTTTACTTCCTTGTTTACGTATTTTGAAGGAATATCATTGGCAGACGTCAAGTCAGGTGACGCTTTAACAGGTTTTGATTGGTTAGCGGCATAGTAGCCCCAATCATTCTCCTTATTAACTTATGGATCGTAAGTTTACTTTTCATAAAACGTCGATCGAAAATCGTCTGCCAACAGACGGAAACATGTTCCAAAAAAACCTATTTAGCTTATATGAAAAAATCAACTAGTCCATAGTTGTAGATCGATTATTTCACAAACGAAAGCAGATAGACAGCTTCGGCCCACCGCCTATATCCATCCTTACACTTTTGCAAGTCAGGCACTGATTGAGATCACTTCTTCTTCAGGGCAGGGTAGGCTACGCAGTATGCAGGCTAATGTCGCGCAGCTGCTGCCTCTCTGTTGGACTCCGGTACTGCACGTTACTCACGAGAGTTTTTTTATTTTATTTTATTTTTTATTTTTTTATTAAAACATTCGGGGCTTTTCAGAAAACATCCGGGGCTTGAGCCCCAGTAGCCACCCCCTAGCGCCGCCCCTGCACCACACGCTGGCATAGGTTTGGTGCAAGACCAAAGACTACACAAGCTCAACAAGAGGGACTTATGCTAATGCTATTAGCTGGCCTACTAGCCGACCTGCTAATATCTGGCCTAACAGGGCTACATCAACAGCAGCCCACCACACCATTGCTAATGCTCAAACTGTCATCCTGCACGTTGGGTAAATGACACATCTGCTAGAAGAGAATATGGTTCTGAGCTATTAAAGAGGCATTTCACCAAACTGCTAAATTTAGCAAGCACACTGCCCCAAAAAGTGTTGGTCTCTGGCCCAATACCATCTGGGAAGACGAGATGAACATTTCTCTAGGCTCTGGAGCCTAAACTCCTGGCTGTCTTCTGCATGCACTACCCGTGGTCAGAACTTTATTGATAATTTCAACTTATTCTGGGAGCAAAAACAACATTTTCAGACCAAACAGACTAGGTGCCAAAATACTTGGGTCAAATACATGTATATTATATGCTATCCAAAAGGCTGCTGAGACGATAAGGGAAATAGCTGAGAGCGTATCAGCTCTGGATGCCAAGGACACCCAAGCTGTCTCAAAAGACTGCTTGAACAAGATGGAACCAGAGGAATAGAACATAATAATCTCAGAGCAGCCAACAATAACTCCCTACAGCTCACCCCACCTCTAGATTCCTCTGAACAGTGTGGAGGACACTGAGGACCCTCCTCCAGTGATGACTCAAACCCTTATCTGGATCTAACTGCTGATAATGGAAACACATGTCATTATGGCTATTCAATTACAGTACTTATCATTACTCTATATAGGCCACTAAAGCAATTATCACTATTTTTATCTGATTTCACTCAACTAATAATAATAATAATAATAATAATAATAAGAACTTAAATGTATATAGCGCCGACCCAAGGTCGCTTTAGAGAAATACAAGAAAATTACAAAAAACAGTCAAACAAACAGTCAGGCAAACAAAAACAACAACTAAACTAGAGGCCTTGGCAAACAGGTGGGACTTGAGGGCTGTTATGTAATGACGTGGCTCTCTAACCCGTAGAAAAGCGACCCGGTTCTTCCAAGGTTCACAAGTTGAACCAACTGCGAACCGGCACTAGCACCAGCCCAGAAGTAGGTTTGCGTTGGTGGAAAGGAGGAAATAGATGTGATGTAATAGATGCCTTCTAGTCTAGTGTTTCATATCAGGTCCCATAGATAGAGGTAATAGATGCCTTCTAGTCTAGAGTTTCATATCAGGTCCCATAGATAGAGGTAATAGATGCCTTCTAGTCTAGTGTTTCATATCAGATCCCATAGATAGAGGTAATAGATGCCTTCTAGTCTAGTGTTTCATATCAGATCCCATAGATAGAGGTAATAGATGCATTCTAGTCTAATGTTTCATATCAGATCCCATAGATAGAGGTAATAGATGCATTCTAGTCTAGTGTTTCCTATCAGGTCCCATAGATAGAGGTAATAGATGCCTTCTAGTCTAGTGTTTCATATCAGGTCCCATAGATAGGTCTAGGTCACACCTGCGTATTCAAAGTTGGAGTGTTGATAGATAAACGACTAGAGATCACATGGTCCCACACCTTCCTCTGGCTCAAAGGGTCTGTTAGGCTGTTATTACTTATTTGGCTGTTAATAGTTAACTGTAATGAACCTTTCTGTCACTCTTTATATGCGTTTGTCTACATCTGATCAGAGTAAAGAACCGCAGATACCAGCGATTATGGGAATAAAGCTTTATTTGTTTCTCCACAGTTTAAAAGCATGTTCTCATGGTAATGGTTCTATGAACAGTATAGCGCATCAAAATAGTATAGCACATCAAATCTTTACATTGACACATTTCACCTCCACCCAACCCCCCCCCCCCATCAAAAATTGAACATCTAAGAATAAGATATGTAAATAATACATAAACAAATCTAATATGGTCTCTATAGAGTCAAATGTATGTGTGTTCTACTTTAGTTGCACTCTTCAAAGACAAGTAGCTGAGAATTGGAATGTATTTTTGAAATCATATTAAATACATTTTAAATTACCGGAAATTATTTGAAATCCTTTGAAACATAAGGATGTTCCTCTAATCTTATTTAAGGTAAGGATCACAACAAAAATCCTAACTTCCTAACAAAGACAACCAATAGAACTGAATCAATGAACCATGAATCACCATGAACCATGAACCCCCCTTCAACACCTGAGCCAGCCCAGCCTCCCGAGGTTCCCCAGGTAGAGAACAGGCATGACTGCACTTCCTACTGTGGGGAGGGTCAGAGCAGGTACTTCTATGGTGCAGAGGTACACTTTGTAGCTGATGGGCATCAGGTGGATCAGGTGGCGGAAAGAGTAGACCAACATGGGAGGAAGGTAACAACAAAACGTCATGACCAGGCTGTTGACGATGGTCTGAAGAGCCTTCTTCTTCTGGGGGTGGAGGTCTCGCCCTCCGGGGTCAGATCTCTTCAGAGCCCTGAGGATGAAGAAGTCACACAGGCCGATGGTGGGGATAGTTACAGCATAGATGATGATGACGAAGACGTCAACGTTGACATCGACAACCAATGTATTTATAACAACATAGAAAGTCCCGTAGACTAGCGTGATAACCCATACACCAATACACATCAGAACCCTGGAGGTCAGGCCCTTCTTGGCGCGATACTTGATAGGATGCACCACAGCCAGGTAGCAGTCCAGACAGATACAGGTCATGAGGAGCGGTCGTCCAACCTCACTCAGAGCATAGGTGAATGTGTGCTCCAGGGTCCAGTTGTACCAGATGAGATAGTTAAATGTTGTACTCGGGATGAAACCCAAGAAGACCAAGTCCATGACTGTGAGATTAAGCATGAAGACATTGTTGGGGGTGATGGGGGTGCCTTTCCTGTGTCTCTGTAAAAGCTCCCAAAGGACGGTGACAGATGCAGGAAACCCAAACAGGAAACAGACGGCACTGAGGACAGCCCAAATCACAACACCTACATTCATGTCATCACAAAGACTGAAGTAGTTTGTGTCGCCGGAGACAGTGGAGTTAGTGGAGTTTAGCGTTGTATTCTGCAGCTGAGGTTGTATCTTCAGCCACATATCTAAGATGAGATGCTGAGGAGAACAGGATCTTGATGAATCTGAGAAATCTGAAATAATGATTTGTTTGACCTTTATTTAAACAGAAACTGCCTTGAAGTAAAATATACCATAAATGTTTTAGGGTAAAAAGTCCACATACATGGAAGTTATACAATACATCCTCAATTTTCAATAACTGGAGGCATTTTGGTGCTAATTATTAGAGTTCCTGTATGAAGTATATATGCATTATATATTAACAGAATATATGTATATTATGATTATGATTATTATATATTATTGTATTATATATTAACAATATTATAGTTGAGCACAACCAGAGATGCACACACTGAGCACTTACCTTTCAGCCAGAGGAGGGTTTGTGACAAGGTAACATCTCTTTGTCTCCCTATCAGCTCTATACCTTTGAATACCCAGGTGTGTCGAGGACCAGCCCTGACATCAACACACCAACATCAACATTTTGTAAACTTTCCATACCACAGACATTTAACACCGGAGTCACATGATCAATCTCCATAGGGATGAGTGACATGATTGATAGCACAGTGGTGACACAGCAATTCTCAAGTCACACACATTTTTTATTTTTTATTTTATATATTACGGAAGTTGAAGTATTGAAGAGCCCACACAATATAACAAGCAACAGTTTTAGGATCACTAAATACCTATAATTTGTTAGCAAACTGAGCTTGTTTGCGAGTGTGTTTCGGGGTGTATTCCCTTCCTTTTACTGGCTGTTGTGCTGCAACCACCACAGTTCTGATGAGGAGGAGGAGGAGGAGGAGGAGGGGGGGCAGGAGGAGGATAACATTGGCATCAGACAACAGAGACATGCTTGTTTAGGGAACTTGTTTAGGGAACTATACTGACAAAAATAATGAATCTTTATGATTATTATTATTTAACAATTTAAACATGTCAGCCCTGCAACTTTGTTTCCGGAGGTCAGGTAGTGTAATGGGGGATTGAAAAATCAGGTGTAGTGCTGAGGCACAAATGTGTACATTTCAAGCCTGCAAACTGCGACACTTTAAATGAATGTGCAATAACACTATGTGCAATATGACAACCCTAGTCGTTTTTATCTGTACAGTATAGTATAGTGGATAGTGTACATAGCCTTTATTTATGTAAACCAGCTCCTTTCCCTTCTTTTTTTTTTTTTCTTTCCTAGCACCAGGGGAGCCACCCCTCCCAAATTTCGTTGTTTGGTACCTGTACTATAGCAATGACAATAAAGACCATTCATTCATCTATGAATGATTCTGAAATCACTTAATCCGCAAAGAAAGTGTTAGCCCCTTTGTTTTTTTTGTTGAACAGCTCCAAGAAATACTGAGGAGATTTGCTCTATAACTTCAAATCAAATCAAATCAAATTTTATTTGTATAGCGCATTTCTTACAAGATGCAACTCAATGCGCTTCACACAATGAAAATGTTCAGTCAATCAGTCAATCAATCAATCAATACTGACAGAGCCGCGAGCAGGCAAAAGTAAAAAACCTGTATACTATGTAGCCAGGAAAAATTCCCTTGCAGCCCTCTACCAATAGAGCGACTACTAGCCAGTTTGCTTACCAGTACCCAGCGGTCCCCCAGGGGAGGCCAGGACCACCGGCACAAAGCAAGCAAGCAAGGGCAAAAACCTGTACACCATGTATCCAGGAAAAATTCCTTGCATATTATCGGCGTACACACTGTCCATACATTTTGTGTTGTATTTGCATCGTTCTGCATCCAGTATGGTCACAGGTCCTGCCAAAAGAGAAACTTAAGCACAGTTATGATGCAACAACACAATAGAGACAGTAAAGATGACAGCAATACAACCTGATGGTGGTCCTGGTACACTCTTGTACCGGTTCCAGTACTGCTCTAGGTGCTATTTGGAGCTGACAGTGCCTCATCAGCACCCGGGTCCATTTTCCTGTCAATACAAATCTCAAAAACACGAGTATGGTGTAATGGCCTAGTGATCCTAGTTCTATAATGTCCAATGTCTCCCTTAGTATCAAAAGGCGACATTGAATAAGTAGGTTTTGAGGTCACGCTTAAAAATGTCCTGAGTTTTAGACAACCTCAGGCCCTCAGGTAGGGTGTTCCACAATCTAGGAGCATATATGCTAAAAGCTGATCCTCCAAATCTCTTTGTCCTAGCCTCTGGCACTATTAAAAGTTCCGTGCCACTAGACCGTAAGGGTCTAGCTGGTGTGTATCTTATGAGCATGTCCACCATGTAATTGGGTGCATCACAGTGAAGTGATTTATAAACTAGTAAAAGGATCTTAAAGTCTATTCTATGACTGACAGGGAGCCAGTGTAGTGATCTCAAGACAGGTGTGATGTGCGCTCTCCGTTTGGTCCTAGTAAGGACACGAGCAGCAGCATTTTGAACCATTTGTAGTCTATTTATCATTTTTTTGGGGAGACCTGTCAGGAGAGCATTACAGTAATCTAGCCTACTAGTAACAAACGCATGCATTAATTTTTCAGTGTCTGCCTGGGAGAGAAATGATTGTACCTTAGTGATGTTTCTTAGATGGTAGAAGGATGTTTTAATAGTGTTATTTATATGAGTTTCAAAATTTAGATCTGGGTCAATTATGACACCAAGATTCCTGGCCTGACACTTAGTGTTAAGAGCTAGTGTTTTCAAGTGTGCAGATAATTTCTCTCTCCCAGTTTTCTCGCCAATGATCAATACCTCTGTTTTTTCTTGATTGAGTTGGAGAAAGTTTTGTGTCATCCAAATATTAATATCGGCAATACAGTCTATCAGGTGGTCGATCATCTTGTAGTCGTTGGGAGTTACTGAGATATAAAGCTGAGTGTCGTCAGCATAGCTGTGGTAGTTAACGCTATGCTTCTTGATAACAGAACTGAGGGGTAGCATGTATAGGCTAAAAAGCAACGGTCCTAAAATGGACCCCTGGGGAACTCCACAGGTTGTGCTATAATTTTTTGACTTATGGTCACCAAGGGCTACAAAGTAATCACGGTCAGCCAGGTAAGTCCTGAACCAGTTTAAGACCGGACCTGAGAGGCCAACCCAGTTTTCAAGTCTCTCAATAAGTATGGAGTGGTCTACCGTATCAAAGGCTGCACTTAAGTCTAAGAGTACAAGAATCGAGAGTTTTTTCGAGTCTGCATTTATCCTAAGGTCATTAGTTACTTTAAGCAAAGCGGTTTCTGTGCTGTGGTATGATCGGAAACCTGACTGAAGTGGGTCATACCTATTATTTAGGACTAAGAATTCATGAAGCTGTCTATACGCTGCCTTTTCTAAAATTTTGCTTAGAAAACTTGTGGAAGTTTATTTAAGATCACATGTAGAGTACACAGCAGTGCTGCATCAGCTGGACCCAACTCTGAGGCAGTCTCAGAGAAAGGTGTTTACTTCTTCAGTTTACAATACATATATACTTTCCCAAATCCCAGGGACCTCCCCCTAATTGGCTACTTATGAATCATGACAGAACCATACACATGACCTTTGATCAGAATGTTTCAAAACTATACAATGGTTGTTGTCTGTGCTTGACGTGTGAGAACACAAAAAGGGGAGATGATATATATAAAAATATTAGTCTCTTGTACTTGGATGTAATACACTTTTGGCACACATGGTAATACAAAATAATGAATCTTTATGATTATTATTATTTAACAATTTAAACTTGGTGGTCTCCTGGTGCACCCGGAACAGCCTAGAGCTGAATGCTCTTAAGACAGTGGAGCTGATAGTGGACTTCAGGAGGAACCCACCCCCTCCCTCTCCAATCATACTGGGAGGCACTCCAGTCACCACAGTGGAGTCATGCCGCTTCCTTGGGGTGACAGTCTCTCGGGACTTGAAGTGGGGGCCCCACATCGACGCCCTCACAAAAAAGGCCCAGAAGAGACTGTTTTTCCTGAGGCAGCTCAGGAAATTCCACCTACCAAAGACCACGCTGGTGAACTTCTACACGGCCATCATTGAGTCCATCGTCACCTCCGCCATCATCATCTGGTTCCCCGCTGCAGCGGCCAAGGACAAGGCCAAGCTGCAGCGGGTGATACGCTCGGCGGAGAGGGTGATTGGCTGCCCTTTGCCCCCCCTTGAGGCCCTGTTTAAAAGTAGGGCTTTGGGGAGGGCCAGGAAGATCATGGCTGACCCCGCACACCCAGGACACGGTCTCTTCGCCCCGCTCCCCTCAGGCAGGAGGGTGCGGTCTCTAAAAACTGTGAAGGCCCGACATGCACACAGCTTTTTCCCCACAGCCATCCGGCTCCTAAATGCCGCTGGGCCCCCCCCCCCCTGACCTGACCCCTATCTATCTACCCTCCCTCCACCCCCACCCAGAGAGCTTTGGACTGTCTGGATATGAACACTTGAACACTTGATCTCTGCACTTTATATTTATATTAATTATGACTCTTGCACTATGATGTTGGTTTGCACTGTCTTGTCCTGTCTTGCACCTGTCCTGCTGTAAACCGTGCTCCACTGCCCCAAATCAAATTGTTGGAACCGTGTTCCACCTGCCTGTGAAAAGTGTCATAGCTTTGAGAGTATTTTCTCTGTTAGTTGATGTGAGGTGTACCAACATTCAAATACGCATATCTTCTTCAAGTTTTGTTTTCAGAATTCAATGTATGACACATCATTTGAATGCTTACAATCTGCCCTTTCATAATCAGAAAACAACTGAAAAGTGACATTGGCCTAATTAAGACCTTTTCTTTACCAGGCCATGGTCACATTTTTGTAAAGGAGGTTTTAATCAAATGTACCCTGTAATCTCTCTTCATGTTAAAGCTAGTTAAAGATGCCCTTTCTTACACTCAGTGTTCTGTGCGACAGCTGCACTCAGGTTTTGCCAACGATAATCTGTATTGTTTGCCTCAGCCCCATTTCTAATGGAAGCCTCAGAATGTACTTGGCCCTGGAGGCTCCATCTCTGCCCAGCCCAGTTAGGGTGCTACATCTCTGCCCCGCCCAGTTAGGGTGCTCCACCTCTGCCCAGCCCAGTTAGGGTGCTACATCTCTGCCCAGCCCAGTTAGGGTGCTACATCTCTGCCCAGCCCAGGTAGGGTGCTACATCTCTGCCCAGCCCAGTTAGGGTGCTACATCTCTGCCCCGCCCAGTTAGGGTGCTCCACCTCTGCCCAGCCCAGTTAGGGTGCTACATCTCTGCCCAGCCCAGTTAGGGTGCTACATCTCTGCCCAGCCCAGGTAGGGTGCTACATCTCTGCCCAGCCCAGTTAGGGTGCTCCATCTCTGCCCAGCCCAGTTAGGGTGCTACATCTCTGCCCAGCCCAGTTAGGGTGGTCATCTCTGCCCAGCCCAGTTAGGGTGGTCATCTCTGCCCAGCCCAGTTAGGGTGGTCCATCTCTGCCCAGCCCAGTTAGGGTGGTCTACTGAGGCTACATCTCTGCCCAGCCCAGTTAGGCTGGTCTACTGAGGCTACATCTCTGCCCAGCCCAGTTAGGGTGGTCATCTCTGCCCAGCCCAGTGAGGGTGCTCCATCTCTGCCCAGCCCAGTTAGGGTGCTACATCTCTGCCCAGCCCAGTTAGGGTGGTCTACATCTCTGCCCAGCCCAGTTAGGGTGCTACATCTCTGCCCAGCCCAGTTAGGGTGGTCTACATCTCTGCCCAGCCCCGTTAGGGTGCTACATCTCTGCCCAGCCCAGTTAGGGTGCTCCATCTCTGCCCAGCCCAGTTAGGGTGCTACATCTCTGCCCAGCCCAGTTAGGGTGCTCCATCTCTGCCCAGCCCAGTTAGGGTGGTCTACTGATGATGCCTCAGAATGTACTTGGCCCTGGAGGCCTCAGAATGTACTTGGCCCTGGAGGGTCCATCTCTGCCCAGCCCAGTTAGGGTGGTCATCTCTGCCCAGCCCAGTTAGGGTGGTCTACATCTCTGCCCAGCCCAGTTAGGGTGCTCCATCTCTGCCCAGCCCAGTTAGGGTGGTCTACTGATGCCTCAGAATGTACTTGGCCCTCGAGGCTCCATCTCTGCCCAGCCCAGTTAGGGTGGTCCATCTCTGCCCCGCCCAGTTAGGGTGCTCCATCTCTGCCCAGCCCAGTTAGGGTGCTCCATCTCTGCCCAGCCCAGTTAGGGTGCTCCATCTCTGCCCAGCCCAGTTAGGGTGCTCCATCTCTGCCCAGCCCAGTTAGGGTGCTCCATCTCTGCCCAGCCCAGTTAGGGTGGTCTACTGATGAGGCTCCATCTCTGCCCAGCCCAGTTAGGGTGGTCGACTGATGCCTCAGAATGTACTTGGCCCTCGAGGCTCCATCTCTGCCCAGCCCAGTTAGGGTGGTCTACTGATGTACATCCCTGCCCAGCCCAGTTAGGGTGGTCTACTGATGCACATCTCTGCCCAGCCCAGTTAGGGTGGTCTACTGATGCCTCAGAATGTACTTGGCCCTTGAGGCTCCATCTCTGCCCAGCCCAGTTAGGGTGGTCCACTGATGTGGCCAACACTTAAGCCAAGTCAAACATTTATCCGTGGGTTTGACCTGCCATCTCAATCAATCCACACTCCCCTGGAATCACCACACAGGCATCTTTTTTATTTTATTTCGATGTCTGTAGAACTACCTAAAATGAACTCTTTTCTTAGTCTACAAATATACACAAGGGCCATTATATACAGTATATATAGGCATTCTGAGTTGGAGAAGTGGTCATTGTCATCAGTTGCCCACTAAGAGGCGCTGCTACATCACATTTTTATACTTCTGGGAGGGCTCAGATACTTATGTCACAGACTACAGGGAGAGATGCAAGTCGACTGTAATCAGATTTACTTTTAGTGTTTTTACCATGTAAAAGAGGCGTACCAGAGACAACTCCAGGTCAATCAGTGCCCTGTCACTAAACAACCCGTGGTCCTACTTCTGTTGATTTGAAAGTATTAGGCCTATGCTTAAGCATGATAGAGTTCTAACTTACTCTCTGGTGGGCTAAGTGGCATTTTCACCATCTTATACTAATTCAGTCCTTTTAGATCTACACAGGTGTCAAGGGTGTAGAGCCAACTACATTTGTCCAAGGGCCAGAATTTTTTAACGCATACACTGTGGGGGCCGGACTTATATATACAGTATATCTCAAAAGTGAGTACACCCTTTAGATTTGTGCAAATATTCTGTTATATCCTTTCAGGGGATAACATTATCCTACTGAAACTTTGATCTAACTTAAAGTGGTCAGTGTGCTGCTTGAATAACAGTATAGATGTATTGTCCTTTGAAAATTACTCAGTACACAGCTGTTAATGTCTAAACAGCTGGCAACAAAAGTGAGTATATTTGCAAAAATCTAAAGGGTGTACTCACTCTTGAGATATACTGTATTTATTTAATTTAGTCAAAAATTAGCATATTGTTGTTTAATATTTTCACTTTCTTACAAAATGTATGTTATTAATGGCTTATTATCAGTGTAACAGACTCCTGTCACCTATACTGCAGCCATCCACCAGGGGGCGATCAAGATATTTTGGCTTCACTTCATTGTAATAATTTTCAGTTATCAATCAAGCAAAATGTCACTCTCAAAGAACCTGAAGCGTAAAATTGACGTGGAAAAACGCAGCTTTAATGAGGAATGGACTGACAAGTACGCATTCATCTTGCCAACATTTAGTAACGTAAAACCTGTATGCCTCATCTGCACGGAAACGGTAGCTGTTGAAAAACAATACAATCTTCGCCGTTACAATTATACAAGGCATGCAGCTTTCAGAGAATCATACCCTGAGAAGTCATACCCTGAGACCCGTCGCAGAAAAATTGCAAGCTTAAAAGCTGGATATGGACATGCCAGTGGAATTATTAGCAGAACGTTATCTGAACGAGAGGGCAACTATTGCATCTCTCCGGGCTGTCTGGGTTCTACGGGAGCGTACCTATGTTCCCCGGGTCCTATGTTCCCCGATTTCTTAGCTCCGCTTCCGAAAAAGGGTCCTATGTTCCCCGCTTCCGAAAAAGGGTCCTATGTTCCCCGGGTCCTATGTTCCCCGCTCCAGAAAAAGGGTCGTATGTTCCCCGCTCCAGGAACATAGAACCCTTTTTTGGAAGCGGAGCTAAGAAATCGGGGAACATAGGACCCGGGGAACATAGGACCCGGGGAACATAGGACCCGGGGAACATAGGGATGACCCTGGTTCTACAAGCATAACAAGCTATTTACCTCATTCATTTTTTTACTGAGAAGTTAGTTGTTATTTAAGTCACTGTAATGTGCATGTGAAAAAATTGCCTATAACAAGAGCATGTGAAAAAAAAAACAGTTTGTCCCCATTCTTGCATGCGAATAGGCACTACGTCATTCCATTTAAAAGACAGGAATTAGTTTCAGCTTTGCTACTGCTATTTAGAAGCAAGGTTGCAGCTTTGTGAATGAGTTAGGTTTGAATCCTCCTGCATTGGAAGGACTATATTAATCTATGTTATGGCTGCGTTCGTAAATTCGCTTTGAGAGAGGCAGAGCGTCCACGTGACTGGCTCTAGTCCAATCAAATTACTTGGTTCCAAGATGACGTTGAATCCAGTGTGCGCTCCGACGAATAGGCTATATGCACACGGCGCTGTGACGTAGTTCCGGTAAAATGTCAACCATGGTTTTCACTTCCGGCGCCATCTACAATACAGCAATAGCAATAGTGATTCTCTCCCTTTTGAAACCTACGATGGCAATCATGGTTGACCGAGGTTTTCTGGTTGATGACATCGTGCCATGCAAGATCTACAGGCCGGCGTTTCTCTCTGGCCGATCCCAGATGTCTGCCTGTGACGTCAGGGAGACCCAGGCCATCGCACGCCTCAGGGTGCATGTTGAGCGTCTCATACGTCGGGTGAAGGAACATAAGTTCTTTGACACAGAGATTCCACTCCCACTCCACTATGAAAATGGGCCTCTTGTTAAGGCTTGGGCAAAGCCACAGCATTAGACGGTTCACTTTTTTGTATATATAAATCTGTATGTACTTATGTTTTAGAAACAACTTAATGAATATATTGAAATGCGGACTTAAAGGGATCAGCTGCTGTAAATAGTACATACAAGACACTGCAATTATAATCAGATGCTGTAAATAGTAAATACAAGACACCGCAATGATAATCATTTATTAACTAATCTTTATTAAATTATATTCATCTAATTATTATTATTTTTTTATTTTTTTAAATGAAGACTGTGTTATTAAATGTTTTATGTTTATTGAGTCCTCAATCTATTTACCCAGGGAAGCGGGGAGGTAAAAATGAAAAAATAATTCTTTACATTTTTTTTATTTAGTTCCTTGTTGTGGGGGATCCTTTCAATGGACATGTCTTCCTGTGTATAGACAACAAAGTCACACCAGTCCAATCCAGAAACCAACATCTGACCCTGGACCTGGCAAAAGTAAGGATGGGATTGCCTAAGTGTGTGTGTGCCTTTGCTAATTTTAATATAGGGGCAGTCCAGATAGCTTGCTACATTCGGGCACTTGATTTCAACAAGGCCAAACATCGGCTCCTCCTTTGGATCGAACACAATCCCGTCAGGTGTCGACCCCATCCATGGTGTGTCAGGGGGGATTAGGAATCCACAAGGATAGTGATTAACCTCCCTTGCTCTGCAGTATTCGTCTACTGCTGCAGGTCACCGTACGCAAGATCCACCCTGAGTGTAGAACAGGTGAGCTGAGTCCTCTATACAAGTTGCTCCTATGAAAAAGAGACAAAAAAAAAAGAATAGATTTGCTTATCATTTGCATGAAAACAATCTGAACTTTATTTGAGTGAAAAGTCTGAGGAGATTAGTTTTGGACATTCTTGCTTGATGGACAGAGTATGTAGGCCTGTACTTACAATACATGCTCAAATAAAGTGTATCTTATAATGTAGGATAGCTTGTGGCAGATCATTACTTTTATCTGATATCTTCCTAATATTATTACTACTGAAAAATACTAATAATACCCACCTGATGCCTTCCATGAGTCGTCTTTCCCTAGGTCTGGCTGAAAGAATGACCATGTAATTGACCAGACCAGGTTTAAAACCTGTTCTTCTCCAACGGGCTCACTGGTGGATCAAGACCCCCGTTTATAACACATAGAGTATATAACAATATAACAGATATAAAGAGCTTACCTTTATCAATAATGTTCATCGATGTCGCAAACGACTCATTAAAACCTCTGCTACGCGGTCGCAAAAAAAATTTCTCAGCCGGAAAATAGTCACACGCTCTTGTTTACAGATACGTCACATAGCAAAACTGAGCATGCTTGGTTTCAACCGCCGAATTTCCATATCATTGGTCCTCGAAAGTAATTTTTCGCCTCTGCTCGACTCTATTGGCTCTAACGCTTCAAATGAGGTGTCAATCATGACATTCTGAACAACGGTTCAGGAAGAAAAGTCTATGGCTGTGTTCGGAATGGTATACTAGCATACTGCATACTAGCATACTCAATGAGTATATACTGCATACTGCCTACTAAATTCATAATAAGTATGTGAAAACCAGCCGACCGTTTACACAGTATGCATACTGCCTCCCAGAATGCATTTCGCCAGGAGCGGCGAATTTAAACCTCCATTTTAAACCTCCATTAGCTAAAACCTGTACTTTTGGTGTTTCATTTTATTTCAGGCGAGAAAGAACCACATATATTCCCAAAATGTGTCCAGTTTGCCAAAATAACCCGTTTATATATCTGATCTGACAATCTTTTAGTCTTTGTCTTCTGTTCCTAGCTGGGTCATTTCTTTTATACGGTGCCATTTGGACTTCATAACTTGTGAAAAATAAATTGTTGATTTATCTATATTTTAGGGCCGGTTTCACAGACAAGGCTTAAGCCTAGTCCTGGACTAAATCACACTTTCAATGTAAAATCTCCATTGAAGATGCTTTTTAGTCCAGGATTAGGCTTAAGCCTTGTCTGTGAAACTGGCCCTAATGTTCTATTATATAAAGGACATATCTAGCTTGCTGAAAAACATAGTGGTCGAGCTCAGGCACCTACATTTTATTTTATTTAGAATACCCTCTGTAGTTGAATAGGGCGAGTGTCTCCAGAACAGAGTGGACACATAACAGGGTGGACACTAACAGGGTGGACATTTTGAGTTAAAGTTAGCCTTTAGCCTGCCTGTGTTAGCATAATGCCTAGAATGACCATGAATACTTGATGAGGAATCTAATTTGCACTAAATCTTTTTTTTTGAAATTATTCAATTTGATTGATCTCCTCAATATTTAGGCATAACAGGGTGGACACGTTATGGTCAACCACATTAAACTCACTGGATAAAAACATAAAAATCAGATGGTAAAAGAGGTAGAAAATCACACAGCTTAAAACATTTGAAATCCCCTCCACTGATGTGATGTCACCTCATGAGAGTGATGTGATTGAGAAATATGGTTTTCTTTTAAAAGGGACATTAACACAGCATAACAGGGTGGACAGTGATCGCAGGGACAAGCAATATTGTAAGCAAAACCTTAATTTTTTGTACAAAATAAATAAAAAAATGGATAAAAACTATATTTGATTTCAATAGATATTGATCAGGAAAATGAAGTAATAATAACATATTTGGAAATGTATATGTTTTTAATAGTTATTTTTTGGATTGAAGTTGAATGAACAACACTGGGGACATCCCAAATCCCATGCAAAATCCAATTTACATCTTTAACCAAAGCTTTTAAAATGTAGAAAACAACAACTTAGAAGCCCATATCATTGTATTCATAATAAATAACAATTGACTATACATGAAAAACCTAATGGAATTAGTATTTGTCCAAATTTAGACAAAATACAACATGATTTAGTACTGGGGACGGAAAAGGCACTGTATAAAAAAAATGACCCAGCTATATTACGGCTGCGTTCGTAAATTTGCCCTGGAAATCTGATCAGCACTCATGGAATGCCTCTTGTCCAATCAAATTACCTGGTCCCTTTATGACGTTGAACCCAGTGTGCGCTCCGGCGCTCTCAGAGCAAATGTATGAACGCACCCTGCGTTGCTTACATACATTGCTTACTTACGGAGTTCGACAGAAACGACATAACATAATTACAACAAGTTGTAAAATGATTTGGGGGGCCAATATCTTTAGCTAGCTCAAGTAACTAGTTTACTATATTGTTGTCTTACCAGTTGGTAAAAGAACAGGATTAAAATAAATATATATGAGCAATAACATATTGTGGGCTTGCTGCAGCAAGCACAATACAACCAACTAGCCTTGTCTAAGAATGCATTTCACCATGTTAATTCCCAGTATAGTGAAAATACCACCGCTCATCCGACAGACTTAGCTGGGGTGCTGCAACTGAAGAGTATCAAATAGAGTGCAAAAAAGCAGCATCTGCACACTCAAATATGTGCAAAAAACTATGTTTATTGCAAGCCTTCGGTCCCCAGGCTATCGGACAATGTAAACAACAGCTGTATGACAAGTTTGTATGATGCAGTTTGACGAGGCTGAAAGCGCACAGGGTTGCCAGATGGGATTGACAATTTACAGCCTAAACTTTCTATAACCTCAACATCCAGTAGCCCATTCGGCGGTAACCCGCCCCATCTGGCAACCCTGGACGCGCAATGCATTTTGGGAAACAGTATTCCAGAAGTGTCCAGTCATAACACACTTAAATTATTACGGAAATATTGCTTGCATACTAAATTTCTCGCATACTCAAATCTCGCATACTGGACAGTGTGAACGCTCTCGCCTACTCAAATCTACGTCATATCTAGTATGAGTAGTATGCTAGTATGCTTTTCCGAACACAGCCTATGCGTAATCTGACCTGGTGTGAAAACGAGGCGGGTGCGCCATACGCACGCGCAGCCAAGCATGGAGGAAGGCCCTGCTTCTGGGAAATGGAGTCAAAGAGCCGGATTTCGATTCAATTCATCCCTATAGTGATATGTCAATGAAATATAATCAATTTTACAGTCTTGATACATGAGAAAGTCTGATACACTGATGGTGACACTGATGTGTCCAAATGGCACAATTTGGTTTTCCGCCTAAACATACCTGTACTAAAACAAGTACAAAGTTGCACTGGTTTACATTACTACCATCTACTTTGGCAGAAGAACTCATAAGACCCTGGAGTACTGAGTCCTAGATGATTTGGGCTTATTCATCAGGTTTCCAAGCTGATATTCACTCTAAAAGCAGTTTTTTCTTTAGGCAGAGAGTGAATTTGAGATTTTTCACAATGTTCTAGGTCTATTTACTCTGACACAGTAACATATATTTTGATTCTGACACTTCTACAGTCACCCCACAGGTGTTAGCTATCATTTGATACCAAGATCATTATGAAGGCCCTTGTAATTGTGGAGATATTCTGTATTCACTGTGGGCATGTCATTTCGGGCAGAAAACCTGAAAAATACAATGGATAAGAGGTGGTTTTAACACCCTGCAAATAAACAAAGGTTTTATAAATAGATGGAAACAAATATTTCTAAATAAAATCAAAGTGCTACATTAAAAGTTATTAAAAAAATAGAATTACCATGGTTCTTGGCTTATGCCATTTTTGTTCTGTCTCCGTGCAGCTGTGTGTTGGGGGAACAGAGGTGATCCTCAGCTCACAATAGTGTGCAGTCTGGTACAGAAGTGCTGCTACATGGCTGCACAGAACTGTACCTGCTACACATGTACACTGGCAGCTCTGTAGCAACACAGGTTTGGAATCCTTAAATACAATCTGTGAAAATACACATATTTTACAATACGTACATACTGTTGCATACATTACATTTGATTAGTTTCAACTTTATTATCATTGCACAATACAAGTACCGTAGTACTGTCTGGGACTATGAAATGCAGTTTAGCATCTAAGCAATAGTGCAAATAGAAGCTATACAGTGTTAACACTTACATTCTTTGCCAAGAGGTTATGAAAGCTAAGGTATATGAACAGTTACAAGGAACATAACATAACATATAATAATGTGGGAAGTGAGAATTCAGAACTTAATCTAGTTTACGTTTATTGCTTTGACAGATTTTGCACACAAGTGTTATTTATGGGGTATCATATGAAACATATTTGAAGTGGCCTTTGGTGGTATTGGATTCATGGCAGCAGTGGTATGATTCACGTAAACTTGATTTGACGAACAGACACTTGTCATGAACTAGCCTGCACTGAACCTGCAGGATAACTTTCCCTTACGCTCAAACTGTGTGGCTTTTGTGTTTTCCTCATAGACCGGTAGCAGTCTGCCCTAGCTGTTACCTTGCCTGTGGTGGAATCCCTGTTTGAAACTAAGATTGAAAATGTTTATAGACAGACACATAACGTTAGCAGTACAACTATGCAAACTAGCTAGCTAACCGTTACGTCTGGAACTTACCTTCATAATTGTGGATGTAGCTTGAAACGTATAGTTTAAAGCCCTTTTTCTTTCTACTTGCTGCGGTAGCGGAATATTCCTGGATAAATCGTCCCACATCGGTGATTGAAAGCTTCGGTAAATCTTGCAGAGACCGGGTAAAAAACGCAGCCATGGTTTTTAAATACGAGCGCCGGTGGGGGGACGTGACACCGGAAATGAAGTATATGGCAGAGTCGAAATGCGGAAGAGAGTGTGCATATAGCCTATTCCTCTCCGTATCCCTTCTTAATCTGCAATGATATGAGGGAATTAGACAGGTAACAGACAAATATCTTCTTGTACTCTTCCACCACATTTCTTTCACAGATCCTGAAGGGGAGGAGGCCACAGTAGCCTATCGGGATGCACATCGGTTTGCCATCAACCCACTCTTATACTAACTCTCAACCAACCCCTAGCCTCTACCCCCTAGGCTCTTAAATAGATCTGAGATGATTGAATAGTTGTTAATGATATTTCACTATGTCCACTCAGCCCATCCACGTGTAAAGCCTCTGCGATTTTGGGCTGTCCCAGACGAAAGATCACCAGTCGTGGCAATATCTGTGGTCGTGTGTCCAAAACGGTGGTCCTACGTCATACTGTGTGTATGGTTCAAAGATTACTGATGTTTTACGGTCTTGCGACCAAAGATACCCTGCGACAAATATCTGACAGTGTCAGAAATTTGGGATGATCATCCGTGAGCATCTTGCAATGTGAATGCTGCTACGACCTACGTCAACTAACCAACGAATAGAAATGCAGAATGGAATGACGCAATGATCAGAGCGACAACACAGGCGCTAAACTCAAATGCAATGATGGAGGCTAAACGCAAGGCAACAGAAGCCTTGTTTGTACAATGTGTCTGCCAGCTGCTATCATGACCGCACCAAGAAGGAATGCCACTATTGCAAGTGCACTCTTCTTGCTAGGCGCCATTGTTTATATTTTCGCTACTGTCTGCTGCCATGGGATCCGGATGCACGCTGATGACGTTTAATGATGACGCTCCCTCGTAGCCTACGATTCAAGTTTGTGGCTCGTCGCACAGTGTGCATGCATCAAATTGATGGTCGTACCCAAGATTATTAGTTCCATGTCGCACAGTGTGGCTTGCAAAAAACTTTCAAAAATCTCAGTGTGTAGGAGGCTTAAGACAGAGGCAAGGCAAGGCACCTGTTACAATTGCTTAAACTTACAAGATACTTTCAGATCTACAGGAGTGGCTATGGGTCAACTTGGAATTCAGAATACATTTTATTATTATTTATCAATCCACTCTGAGAACTACTTCTGAACTCATCTGAAAACATTAGAAAATGAAAGTCACTAATTAAAAGCAACTGGTACATTAAAAAAGTATAGAGACATACAAGGCCTTCTCCCCCTACCTGGCTCTCTCATCCTTGTCTCCAGGACAACCACCATCTCCACAGGAAGTGTGTGTTAGCGCTCCACAGGTGGGTCTTCTGCATGGTCTCACTTCCCCTCTTCTCAACAGGTCCAAACAGCAGGGGTCTAATCGATATCCAGGAGGCTATGGGCTGATACATCAGACCTGGGTCAAATACAAAATGTCAGTAACACTTTATTTGGATAATCCATTTTAGACAGTTTATAGATTTTTAACAAAATCTTGCAACTAACTAGCCTCTAACCTTTATCCCTTACCCTAACAAGAGAGCCAAAACTACGCTAACGCTAATCTTAACCCTCACAAATTGTTTCATGTCAACAGAGATTAACCCAAGTCTGGGTGATATGAAGCAATGCATTTATCACTCTGCAGAATGAGGAGTGCTTATAGTCTACCATTACAACTATTATTGAACAACTTTTGACAATGTTCAATGAAGCTTGTTATTATAATAAATAGTGTTGTGTGACTTTTGAGATTTGATCAACTGTAGGTTGTGGTTTAACAGACGATGTCCCTGTATGTGGGTGTGTCGGTGAGTGTGTCCTTCCACTGTGTGTCTAATCTCCACCAATTTAAATCAAATCATCATGGTCAGGGTCTCAGGGGATGACTTAGGCTGCCTTTTTACAGTGGGGTCTTGTCCTCGCTCTGTGGCCTTGCATGGAAATCTGCGGCAGCTGTCAGCGGTGATCCTCCCCCAGCCAGGTCCTCTGTCTGGATTGCGTTGTCACGGTAGCGTGATGTCACACTAGCAGCCCCAAGGGACCTGTCAGTCCGCATCCATGACAACAGCGTCACATCAAACAACTACAGTATATCAAATCAACTGAGGCAGGCATACCTGGGCAACTCTGCACACACAATTTCAGCCACCCCTTGTGTGATTCACACCCATACTGGAAAGATGAGAATAGCTCTTATTTGGTTGTTTTAATCAAGCGCTTGCTGGGTGTAAGTGCCTCCTATGTACCATGGAGGAGGAGTGATGGTGATTGCAAACTGCCACATGCTAGCATCGCTCCCCAGCCGTGGAACCCGTGGAGGTTCCTTATAAAACTCTCAACTGCACTCCACCAGCATCTCCATTGATGTAATAAATGTAATCGTCACTCTTATTGGATTAAAGGTGGAGAGAGACGGTTCAACTCAGAAAAGTACCAACATTGTGATTTAGTATTTTAGGTCACAAGATGTTTTTTCTGGCTCTGTCCTCCTGTGAATCTTAAAAATATCAATTTGTAGCTCGAATCGTCTGTCGAGAGTGACACTGCTGAGCCAGAGCAGAGAAGACACAGTAGGTATTGTGAGTGAGTGGAGAATGTTTTTCTCTCCCTCTGTGCAGAGTTGGGTGTCTCTCACACCCCCTTTCCAGGAAAGAGGCTGAGGTCTTCCCACTTGAAACGCTAGAGCAGAAAAACATTATTGTAGAGGAATGGTGCGGGGTGGGACACAGAACGGTCGCCCCCAAACCGAGCAGGAATATTTTCACTTCAATAACGGCAATGTGATACTGGAAGAATGTTTCCAGCTGGGGCTAGGCGATCGGATCCACGACCTCCTTCAGACAAAAAACACAGAGCCTTTTCGACTACAGGGAAACCAAATGAACTGTTGAGTCCTAGAATTTATGTTTATATCAGAATAGAACGTCAGTCTTGCCGGGCTCAGTGTTATACTAGGTGCTGACAGAAGGGTGACTCTCAGACTCTCAAAGACTTCTGGAGAAGAAATCATTCCCTGTGTTTTCAAGTCCTGTGTAGACATCTATCGCCATGAGCTTCAGTCTCTGGGGCTGCTGTACAGTTGAGTTAACAGCTAGATGGGCTCTTTTCAATACTGGCTGAATGTGTCTTTACAAATATACAATGTATACTACTATACAATTGAACCAAAACAGGTTTTTTAATTCCCTTTTAATAAGCAACTAATTTGAAAATCAGACCTTCTGTCCACAACCAGAAGGCCTGGGAACCTGAAACACTTGAATATCTCTAATCCAGGAATATTTATAGATGCATATCCAACAAGTGTTTGGGACATAGCATAAAGAGAGATGAATGTGGTTATCCTGTTTTAGCCAAGTATGCGCTCCATCTCTGACGGCATTCAAGGCAGTAGCTTTCCACATTGCTGCTAATCCCCATATTGCTCTGATCGCATCTACGGCATACCTCTCCATAATGTGATTCGAACATGATTTTTCATCAGCACAGTTCACAGAAAGAGCCACCACAACGGATCCAGACACGCTGATTGAAATGCATTTATGAAAATTCCTCAGATGCAGTCTCAGAGATGTGCCGGGGCGCCAGACATTCTTTGATGAGAGGATGGTACCCAGCTTCCCTGAGTGCTGTCTATCCATTATGGAAATGAAGTGAGAACCATTTCACCCAGTTTCTGGTGATTATAGGCTTTCAAAATCTCACCTCTACAGTTGATTCCATAGGCATAGAAATATGGCTTCGGTTACAAGGAGGGAAGGGATAGTTACCGAATTGACCTTATTGATTCTATATTCTATTTCTCAGGAGGCTACAGATAAATCAGAGTTTGACTGTTGACAGCAGATCAAAAGTGTGAAACAAAAAGGGTGGCATTAATAGTGAGATTCCACAGCATCTGGGAAGAATTAGGCTAGTAAATGTTAGTTGGGGTGTTGTTGTGTCTGGTTTCCGTGACAACCTTGGATGTGGGAATCCAGGTTGGTTAGCATGTTGCTGTGTGTAAAGTTTTACAAGGCTCATTAGTGGGGCGTTCGGCCTGGTTTGGGTACAAGGGGCAGTGGAGCACTCTCAAATAAACACACACACACACACACACACACACACACACACACACACACACAGGTCTCCATCTCCAGGACTGAGAGGGAAATGGTAGAATTGGCCATAGTGCAAATATGCTCACTGATAGATACAAGAAAAATCTGCAAATAAGGGGAGGCCCTGGGGGAATTCAGATAGAAGGACATCAGACAGGCTAACACTGTGTAAAAAAAAAGAAGACATTTATTTTTTTGAAGGCTTGTTCATTGGCTTAATTCTAAACCACAATAATGATGTTGCTTTGACCCCACAACAGACAGCTGAGGGTGACAGCCAAAGCTTTAGTCCATTGATCTCATCCAACTCAATTACTGAATGGCTAATGAATATGCATGTGGTGGTTGCCACCCAGGACTGACACACCTTATTCAACTCATCATCTAGTCATGGTTCTCAATCATGAGGTAGATCAAGGACTGGTCTCGAACAAAAGGCGGGAAGCGTGCATACACACCAGCTCCTCCAGAATTGAGTTTGAAACCTGACTGTTCTCTGAGAAGAGGTTTGGAGATCCCAGCAAGCACAAAGACGTTAAAGGCGTTGTGTTGACGCCTTTCAGAGACGTCCAGAACTAGGCCAGATAACATGTTGTTTAGGGGATTTCTATGACGTCTTGTCCAGGACGTTATCTCAACAACTTTTGAATGACCTGAATACAACCGGCTGTTTTAGGTGACCAAAAAGACGTTATAAAGACGTCGTGTTGACGCCTTTCAGAGACGTCCAGAACTAGGCCAGATCACATGTCGTTTAGGGGATTTTTTTGACGTTTTTCCAGGACGTCATTTCAAAGAATTTTTGGTGACCAGAATACAACCGGCTGTTTTAGGTCACCAAAAAGTCGTTGAACTGACATCCTGAAAAGACGTCCAAAAAATCCCCTAAACGACATGTGATCTGGACGTCTCTGAAAGACGTCAACATGACGTCTTTATAACGTCTTTGTGCTTGCTGGGATGGAATACTCATCACTAGCGCAATTGAATTCCCTCTGTGCCTCTATTGCTACTATCATCTCAACCGACCGCTCTTAAATGGAATTGATTTCCCTGCTTCTCGATTGTGCCATTTTACCTGGCAAATGTTGTATTCTCTCTCTGTCTATGTGGTTCCCAGTTTACAGGTCCCCACGTGACATAAATGTGGAGTGGAAAACCCCGGCAGGAAATTGAAAAGAAGGATCCCTGTTGGGTTTTGTGGGGACTGCTGCCTCTTTCCGCTCTCTCCTTTGAACATGCCAGTCACATCTAGACACCAGATGCCCACATTGTCTACCGCTCATCTGAGACGGTGTTGAAAGCCTGCTCAAATGTAGCATGTTATATAGCGCTGCTCTCCATTACTGTTGGTAGGTTTCGAAAGGCTAATTTTAATAATGTTTTTGAGGTTAAGTCATGGCAACGATGACATTTGTTGCTGCAATTCAGTCTTGGCACATTGCCTTGTCTGGTTGGCACGGTGACAGTGGCACTACCAGGTTGGCAACTTGGATGGCAGCAGCTGGCACAAGCACCTGCCAATATACAGTACATACACCAAGGGTCACCTGCCAATGTACAGTACATACACCTAGGGTCAGCCATGTGGACTTTATCCCTGCACATAACAATGATTGATGTCAATGAAAGATTTGCACCGAAATTCGAGTGGGAAGCACCGACCTCGGATTCAGGAATTGTCCTCAAGCACAAAAAAAAAAACATGTCATGGTTAAATGTGATGGGTTGACTGCGGCCCCCAGCTGACCCCCTTTCAACTTGTTTGCTAGCTAGACTAATGAGCAGAATCATGTCCAGAGCTGCCAAGTCTCACGCAATCACCGTGAGACTCACCCATTTCAACCAGTTCTCACGCCGCACCTCTATTTCTCACGGCGAGAAATAACAATTGTTTTACAGGACTTTTATTTCCGAAATTCCTTGAAAGAAAGATGAGTTTCGTGGCATCTTTCTGCACGCGCGTTAACTTGAGTCTGCAATAGAAGCGGCAGGCGAGCGCTGATGGAAGAACCTGTGTTCACGCGAGCTGCAAGAACGTAGCAAGCAGTGTTGCCAGATTGGGCTACTTTTGGTCACACTGGACGGGTGGATTCGGCAGCTTTTAGACCGGTTGGGCTGGACATTGTCAATTCCGTCTGGCAACCGTGGTAGCAAAATATGTGCATACATTACAACATCGTATCTGGTAGCCTACTGGACTGGGTTGCACCAATTTGGCGTAAGTCATTACTAAATGCAGGCATTTAGTAGTTACTAAACCCCTAGTTGTTACTAGCTAGTTTCAAACTAGTTGTTTACTAATTTCGGTTGCACCACGCCAATCTTTTGCCAATCTTAGCTAGTAAATACTCAGTTTTGGTAGCAGTTTTTTGTTTCTCTACTGTAACATAACCAGGTACATGAATAATAATAATAATAATTACTAATAATTACTATTTACAATACAAATACAACAATTGGGGGTCCCTAAAAAACTGCGCGCGTACAAGATCAACCAAGATCTTTTAGAGTCTGTAGGCTACTGTATTTGTTTATTAAGATTTCATAAATATGATATATTGTCTGAATTTTTGTCTTGTTTCATAAAATGTAAATTATTTTCATTTCTTGTGCTGGTTTATTATGAACAACATGTAAAATTGCAGGAAACTAGCAAAAATAGTTGGGTGGGAGAGAGGGGCCACCGCTGCCAAAACGTGCACAGTTTTGGGTCGCTCCACAGCCCTGATCACGTCTGTGTTCCACCTCCCTCATCTTTGCTTTCACTTTTATCACACTTGTCAGGAAGAACGAGAAATACAGTACATGGCTAGTGATTCATTGGTGTTGTATAGCCAGGTCGTAGGCACATAACACTCAACGCCTCTGTTGCAAGCGCTTCACTGAGGGACTTAAAAGGGAAGGCGAGGGAGGCGATTGCTGAAAAGGTTAATTTGCCCATTTGACTGATTGCTCCTGGAGAGCAGGGCTTTAATTGATCTTTTGTTTTTGAGGGGAAAAATAGCTCTAACCTTTCTGAGCCCAGCGGAAGTCTCTCAACATAAATCACTCAGAGGCTATTTGCAAAGTAAGATAATTACACCATCGGTGTCAGGTGAAAGCTGCCTGTTTCACAAATGCAGACAAACACAGATTAACATGACCCACGTTTCTCCCGATGAGCTTTTTGAGTTTAGATTAGTTTTCCCACATAACCTTATAATCTATAATAATAATAATAATAATAATAATAATAATAATAATACATTAGACTTATATAGCGCTTTTCTAGATACTCAAAGACGCTTTACAAACTGAAAAGATCGAGTAGTAATAGTAAAAAGAAACATAAAAGAAAGTATAGGGGTCTAATTAATTTGTAGATTACTAAATCTAAGTCTAAGTGTCTTTGTAGGACAATCTACTCTGTATACTGCAATTACACCTAGATTTCGGGCGGAGAAGTGGCGAACAAGCAACGCCAGCGGCATTTTAAAAAAAAAGGATATCCGGAACAATATCAGGAACATCTGTTATTAAAAGACTGCCCTACGGATGGATCAGACTTACTACCCAGTGCTAGCACGCACTTTCCGACTAATAGGGCAGGTTATCGATAATCTAAATACATGGTTAATGCCATAAAACTGACAACTTTTAACACACATTTTCTAATTTCACTCATTCCTAATTTCTTGGATACACCTCCATAGTGGACATACATAACATGCCACTTGGCTCACAACTTTGTCACGTAGTAAGTTTGGAAAATAGTATCGGGATCATTACAGCAAATACAACACTTACTACCAGGGTGGGAGTTAATTCCACAAATTCAATTGCCTTTCCCTGTAACTGTCCCTGCCAATTAAATTTGACTTCCATTGTAGAAGATTCTTTAAATTTAAATTTATGATAATAACAAATCTCCATCATGAGCGAATTCAGCTGTTTTGCTTAGGCCTGTGTATTGAAATATGATGAAAATGCTACTGAGCTCCACAATTTGAGGGACTGCCATGCATCACACAATGTATTGTATTCAACACTAATTTCCTCACTGAACTGAGCTCTGTTAAAATCTTCAAACATGATTATACTTTGCATTCAGCATTCACCACGGTTCCCTAAGGCTCTACTAAACATGAACTATGCTTCCTTCACAAACAAATACTCAAATTCCTCCTTGTTTTATTCAGAGAACACTTGCTGCATTTGTATGTCACACAAACAACATCATGTTCCTTTACTCTCTTCTGTATGTTCAACACGGATACTGTATTCCACTGTTCATAAAGGTTTAGGAGGCTTCTCTCATTAGAGACAAGAGCATTGCTGACTCATTTCACCAACCGCTATGGTAGCATCTGTCAGACTGTGTGTTTGAAGATTCCAGTGGCCCCGTATGACAGATGTATTGTTCTCAGCGCCCAATCAACTCTGTGGTTCTGTCTGGAATGCCGCTGGGCTACCGGAAACAATGAGCTGCACCCCCAGCATGACAGGATGTGTCCCAGCATTCCCCCTGCTGGGAACTTCCTCCCTTACTGGACTGAGACTGTCTGATGGCAGGCTGTCTCCGTCTGGTAGGGAGAGGCTGCCAGGGTCTGGCCGGCGCAGGGCGCCAGCCAAACGTGAGAGGAGGGATTGAGAGTGGTGCTGGAGGACAATTAGGGGTTACTTGAGCTCAATGAGGATGGAGGTAAAGGCACTTCACTGCCAATAATGGGTTTTGGACCACTATTTGCCTTTTTTTCTTTTACTTTAACGTTATACCAATTGTATGTGTAATCAATCAGTTGATATTGAGTCTGTCAGTCAATCAGTCAGTCAAATTGTACATGGCCAAGAAGAGAGTGTGGTTAAGATTTTGGTTATATATAGAAATGACCAGTGAACATGTCAGTTTTGTGTAAGGGTACGTGTTTTAGACTATTATGGAACAATTACTGACTTTGCTGATAGAGCAGTGTTCTTTGGGTAGCCATGAAAGAGATAAGTACAGTTTATGGACAATCACCGAGCCTGTAAAATGACTTGGGCAAGGTGAAAATGAGACTTTTATCGATTTATCTATTTATCTCTCCATTCTGCTGATACTGCACCGGTTTACCCAAAGCCTTCTCTTATGGAGGTAGAAGTGATTAGATTTGAGGGTGATTGATCTCACCAAGATGGAGAACTGGTAGCGTATCAAATTATTACAGCTAAGCTGCAGCTCAATTTTTGTGCCTCTGATTTCACTTAGCAAAGGACGCAAGCAGGCGATAAAGGGCTATTTATACACACTCTGTATTCGGTTACAGCGTGAGCACATCTAATACCATGGTAAAAAGTCAACTGATTGCACTCAAATAATTGCCACAATTAGGGGAAAGAGAGTACTGCAGGGAACGGTGAATATGGCATGCACTTAGTGGCCCTGGGGGGAAGACAACAGCCAGCTTTTAGAGTCTGAGTTTCAGAGTAAAAGGCATCACTTTCCCTCTGTTAAAAGATTGGCCTCTACAGGTCCCAGTGAAATAGAAACTGTCCTTCAGTATGAGTTTAACCCTCTAACTACCAACAGGGGACTGGCCAGGTGGAATAAAAATGATATCTATTCTAATTGTGAAAAATGTCCAAAACATGTCCCCAACCACTCCAAACCATTTTATTTGGTGTCAGGTATTAATTTGGTATTCAGAAAATTACAAATGTTATGGGTTCAGGTGAAAAAATGCACAATTCCCCTAATTAAGCTTATGGGCGGTGAAGTCTTGATTAGCATTACATTTTTGCATGTAATGTATCATGGCGATGGCTCTGTCAGAAACATAGTTTTCAAGAGACTTTAAAGATTTGAGGCATGTGAAATCTTCGACCCCATTTTGGGCCCCATTTGCTCCCTTTGGTTTTATAAAAATGATTAAAGTGTGTAAAATGAAACATTTTCTTCTGTATTCAGTATTGGGGTCAGACTGCGATGAAACATGAACAACATTGTTTCTCCATGTACAAATGCCATATCGAATGAAGACACAGCATAACTGTAAAATTTAAAAAAGAAGAAAAAAAAAGCCAATCAAATACAATATTTCTGAGAAGATCTGGACAAAGTTTGACATGTTATAGGTACGTTGTTGTCAGCACACCAAACCAAGAGGTCAATTTCAACATTACCATACAATACAACCAATACTACCAGATTAGCCCAGTTGTCATAGCTCAGCTATACACCAATGAAACAAACAAACGAACAAACCAAAACAAACACGGTTAACCCCGGTGTACAATAAAACCTTGGTGACGCCTGAACACCTCAGACTCTCTCCATGGTGGCTGTCACTGCCAACAGGTGTCTACGCCCCACGCCGCCCAGCTTGCTGCCTATTCAAGTCAAGCCCACTCCATCAGTCAGTCTATATTTGGCTCCTCTTTGTTGGCTTGGCGGTGTGGAGCGCCATCTGACTGAGACTGCCTCTCAGGCCTGCTGGTGGCGGTGTGGAGCGCCATCGTTCTGAGGCGGCTGTGGTGCAGGAGGTAGAGCCGGCGTCTAATGATCACAAGGTCGTCAGATCGGTGGTTCGAACCCCGGCTGGCCACATGAGGTGGTGGTGGCGGTGGTGGTGCTGCTGGTGGTGGTGGTGTGTTTGGCATGTTCTAACCTGGAGAGACGGTGTCGCTCAGTGTAAGATGCGAGAGCCACTGACAGACAAATAACTCTATCACCACAGAATGCATTCCAGACAAAAGAGGTGCTCCTGTGAATGAAAAGAAAAGAAAGAAGGGGTCATAATGCCAATGTAAATTTACTTTTCTTCATAACTCTTACAAACCTGCCCACGTCTTAAAATATAATATTCTCCTCTAAATCAATCATAAGTTTAAAATGCTGAATATGTTATGCTTTTGCAGAATAATTCCATTCAAGCCCCAGGTTTAAAAGCTCCTCTCTAGTTGCAGTTCAGATCGAAGTTGATCAGATTCATAAACATTTCTAATGTTTGGGTCCACTTCAATTATAACGTTTCAGGGTGTAATGGAGCCATAAAGCCTTAATAACATTGACATTCAGTACTCCATAAATCAGATATAAGCAAATGTTACATTACATTTATATTTTTGGCATTTAGCAGATAGCCTTTATCCAAAATGACTTACAACAAATACATTTGTCTAAGTAAGTGAATCATCTATCCATCAGTCATCACAAGAAAAAGCAACCTATGCTCGGGCCAGGGGCCATTGGCAGTCATAATGCTAGAAGCAGGAAGTAGGAAGAAATTAACTGTTTTGTATGTAGGAAGGGGCTGTTCCCTTTGTCCTCCCTAAAACGACTCTACAAGCAGGACAAGTTATGAGTACATTTGGAGTTGGAGTATTCACAACCAACTTCTCCCAAAGGTCCAGGAATTTGACCCTCTCTCGGAAAAAGAAAATGTGATTACTGTGGAAATTCTGTGATTAAATCACATGCCAGATTTATGCACGGGATGTTTTTGCTCTCCTGAATATGTAAATTAGATAATTCTGTGTTAATTAGCTAATGTTAAATAGAGAGGAAGAAGAAGATTAACTCTTACTCCCTGATCAGTCTTAGCGTACATGGGGGGCACTGGGGTCTTCTTTAACTTGTCATGGAATGTTAAATATCTCAGTACTTCTAATTTTCTTAAAACTTGAAATATGCAGATTATATCCAAAAAGGATAAAGTGCTCTGTTTCAGAAATGCGTGTGTCATTTTAAGTTTAGGAGCCATTTGGGGCTAAAAGTCTTTAGTAGCACTGTTGAGGATGGCTGCACACTACTCCAAAATAGTGCTACAATGTCACCTTGGCTACATATATTACAAGTTGCTAGATGGCTAACAAGTACCATATAAACATCCTTCTGTTTTGCATTATAATCTGAATATAATGTATAGTATATTTAGACATCGCAGCAGAGTGGAATTCAAATTAAAGGTACATGAGAGCTCGCAAATGAAAACCTAATTGAATGAGAACTGCTTGAGCAGATCTGACAGTCACCAAGTTGGTAGGTTTTTAGGGATTCAATTAAATGTATTCCATTCACCTAAAGAGCTTTGTACGCGCAAGAAAGGTGAATACCAACATCTCCAAAGTGCTTAATCTGTCAAATGAAGATTTTGTGAGCTGAAATTAACATGTTACTGATTGTCTCAACAGCTAGTTATTATTTGTCTTAGTTGTCTAAACAGCCAGGAAATCACCAAAAGTTAAAAGTATTGATTTGAACAGCCTATAATAACCACGCTTCACATGAATCTGAAAGCCCAACATCCCATCTTATTATCCTTCTCTGTCTGCAAATTGGATGTTGAAAGGAGCCATTAGTGGGAGGTATTGCAGTCTGCTGGGTGTGTGTGGCCAGGGGTGCCAGGGAGGGCCTGTCTGTCTCTCCGGGGGTCCCCCTGGGGGGTCGCTAGGCCTGGTGCTCCCTGCTACTCCTCTAGTTCTCTGGTTACACTGCTCCAGGGTCCTCCCTGGAACCTGACACCACATACACACACACACACACACACAAACATACACACACACACACAAACACACACACACACATACACACACACACACACACACACACACAAACATACACACACACACACGCACACACACACACACACACACACGCACGCGCACACACACACACACACACACACACACACACACACACACACACACACATACACAAACAACCCCACACTACCCCTGTCCCCCTTTTCTCTATTTTGGCCCTTTCTGAATTATTTAAGAGAGAGAGAGAGAGAGAGTCTTTTTTCTTAAAAACCAATACTCTTTCTCTCTCTGTTTCTCTCTCTCGCTCTGTCTGTCTGGCTAGAGAGAGAGCAAAAAAGAAGAGACTTCCACATGTACCGCCCCTACTTACCAGCCAGCCTCATTCATGCTAATTATTCTCCACATGTCAAAAGCATCCTCCCGTTCTGTCTGTTCTCCCGTCATCCATTTCTCCGATCCACTCACGCTGTCAGCCCCCTCCTCCTCCTTCTCTCCTCTGACTTAGCATATTCCTCCCTCATATCCCCCCCCCCAGTTACAAGGTGGCATGTCCCTTTCTAGTTCCAGTATTTCTCTGTTATTTCAGGGCAGACGCGGGGGTGTCAGAGGAGACACCTTTTCAGCTGTGTGCAAATTCAGCTGTCAGTGAGAAACATCAGCAACCTCTTCAGTGGCTGTCACCACGGAGATTAATCACGTCTGTGTCGTGTCAGCGCCCTGGCGACGCAACACCGCCGCCTCTCCAGGAAGGCCGAGGATGACGGGCTGTCGGAGCCATGGGGTTCTGTGATGAAGTGTCGCAGTTCCGCTTACAGCTCTGCGCTCCATGGCTCAATCCCACTTCTAATTTTTCCCCCTACCCGTTGTTTTGGAGTGCCACTCGCTTTTCGGCTTGCTCCTCAGAACAGAGGGGTAGTGGTTGAAATGGGATGAAAAAAGAACAATGCTTCATTACCAGGCCAGTTCATGCCAAAATAGAGGTGCTAGCAACCCGTCCTCCTAGTCTGCACTGATATTAGAGGAGCGGTAACAAGTGCAACAACTTTGAGGCTGGACTTAAGTTAAATTCTGGGCGTCATATGCCATCAAAGGGGGTGAAATGCGATATTGAAATATGTCAAAATGCGGGACTGTCATGCACAAATCAGCCTTAAAACATTGTTGTAAAGTTATATAGCTAGCTCGAGATATCGGCATACTAGTGATTTTTTAAATGCTTTTTTTATGCTTGTTATACAGAAAAGGTCTGCAATATATTGAAATGACATGACTGAGATAATACGATGGTTATCATCTTTATTAACAAAGAAAATAATTAAATTTGTGGTTTTCTTTTGTTGCTTGTGCGTTTGCCATTATCTTGCCGATGATTCGCAAGGCATTCTGGGAGATTTCAACACTCGATTTTAACAAGAATCCGGACACCCTACCCCTACAAGTGAACGCCTAAACGGAGGGCTAGGGCTAAGTTGTAGAGCCAAGTGGTGAATTGGGATTGGGCCCACATGTAGGAATACTCTCACTGCTCTTGATAGCAAGGTTGGACGGTATCACTTTACTCATTTTACTATTTTACTTAATCCATTAGCCAGTAGGTGTAATATAGGTTAGGACACAGTCATAAGATATGGTCGTTATACGAATATCATAACACATTATATTTCTTGTTGTGTCTTGTTGTTTCTTGTTGACCTTTGTATATGCTTTACTGCCATCTTGTAATGATCTTGGCCTCATATATGACTGTGATAATACAGTATCAACATTAGAAAGGTTTTGACAGTATATCTTTCTAACAATACACAATAGCTTTTGGAGTTGGGTAAAGTGCCGTTTAAGTGTTTAATACATATGGCAACATTCTAAATGCAGGAAGATACTGGAATTGAACACCTGTTCAGTCATCTCTCTCTCACACACGCACTCACACACGCTCCACACAGACACACACACACACACACACACACACACACACAAAGCATACAATTACTTTATTTGAAACTCTGTTTGTTGCCACTATCGCTCCGTAATGACGGCTAATCTTCACAGCTGCCTTGTAATGGCCGGAGGCAGGGAGAAGGAAATGACTACAATTGGAGGTGATTACATCCCAGGTGTGAGCCTGGAATTTACTATGGATTAAACGTAATGCAGATAATCTGTCCGTAAACAAGCAGTGATTAGATGTTGACTGAGCTCAGCGAAAGTGTCCGTGTAGGTAGGAGATGGCTTCTTCTTTGACGGCTCAACTTCCCCTTTTGGTTTTCTAACCTGGCATATTAATGAACGGTGGAAATCCTCTGGGATCTGGTCAGGGTTGGGTCTCGATGGGAGTTACAATGTCAGTCGAGCAAGCCAGTGGAGCATTCACCTGCATGCACGATGGCACACACAAACAGAGCCACGTTGCCTTTTTGACTGTGATTCCTTCCACTGCAGAATGACTCATCATGTTTCTGTAGTAGGCAGTGAAGACACCCCCCTCCCTGTCTACTCCTCTCCTACCTGCCATCCTCTCCTCTACTCCTCTCCTCCCTGCCATCCTCCCCCTCTACTCCTCTCCTACCTGCCATCCTCCCCCTCTACTCCTCTCCTACCTGCCATCCTCCCCCTCTACTCCTCTCCTACCTGCCATCCTCCCCCTCTACTCCTCTCCTACCTGCCATCCTCCCCCTCTACTCCTCTCCTACCTGCCATCCTCCCCCTCTACTTCTCTCCTAACTGCCATCCTCCCCCTCTACTCCTCTCCTACCTGCCATCCTCCCCGTCTACTCCTCTCCTCCCTGCCTGTCAGGTTGGGGATCGCTCTACTGTTGAGCGACCCTTTGGCGCCCCCTTTGATGTGTATTTGTTTCTCTGTCTGTCCTAATGTCTGTGATTGTTAACAGCTGTGAGTGATTGTCTTGGTCTATTTATATCCCCCTGCGTTTTCCCTCTGTGTCGGTTGTTCACTTTACGTTGCGTTGTGTGTGGGTGGGTGCGTGTCCTCGTAGCCTTATCGCTCCTCGTCTGCCTATGAGATAAGTACCTAATGACTATTGTAAGTAGTTTGCCTTGCCATATTCTATTGACGGCGTTTTGGGAGACAAAAGCCAACTCCCCTTTTGTTTTGTTGTTTTTGATTTCTATTATTATTTACGCATTCATCTGAGACTTGCTTTCTTCTCTTTTGTTTCATCGCTTACTGTGCGGTTTATTATTCATGTTGCTCAAATAAAGAGTACCTTTATTTTGAATAATATCCCTGCATCGATCTATTCTGTTCTGCTCTGCACCTGGGTCCAAATACATTGACTAACCGTAACACCTGCCATCCTCCCCGTCGACTCCTCTCCTACCTGCCATCATGACCACCAAGGCAGTGACGTGAGGTGAGTTCAATGGTTGAGCCAGATTTACACACATACCAACAGCAATTTAACCATAGCCTTTATATTTCCTTTACGTTTATCACCAAGACCACTTAGAATTCGATTCATAGGTTCATACTCCTCAGCAAGTTTTAGAAGCTGATCTATTGTGCAACGATCCAAAAACTCCTCACATGGAGCAGCAGCAAAATCCTCTATCTCTGCCATAATGACTTGACTATCCTCCATCCCTGCCATAATGACTTGACTATCCTCTATCCCTGCCATAATGACTTGACTATCCTCTATCCCTGCCATAATGACTTGACTATCCTCTATCCCTGCCATAATGACTTGACTATCCTCTATCCCTGCCATAATGACTTGACTATCCTCTATCCCTGCCATAATGACTTGACTATCCTCTATCCCTGCCATAATGACTTGACTATCCTCTATCCCTGCCATAATGACTTGACTATCCTCTATCCCTGCCATAATGACTTGACTATCCTCTATCCCTGCCATAATGACTTGACTATCCTCTATCCCTGCCATAATGACTTGACTATCCTCTATCCCTGCCATAATGACTCGACTATCGGTAAAACTCAGTTTCAGGGAGTGACCAAGGCATGAAACCACCACAAAGAACCCTCATAAATGGAACCTTGGGCCTCATTTATAGAAAGTACTTTGGATCAAATTTGATCTTACCCGTGTCGTACGTATAAAACCACGTCAAAGTAGTGATTTATACAATTTCAACGTGAGTCGATTTGACCATGGAAATGATCGTAGCTCTGTCAGGTATTGACTTTACGTACGCACATTACCTATTGGTTATGCTGAGTTATTACAGGCATGTGAGCCGCACTGCCTACTGTAATTCATGCGAAGTGAACGTGGCTCGTAATAAAAATAACAATGTTGTTACTGTCGTGTATTCTTATTGGTTATGAATCAAAGAACAGTTAGTTTAAGACAATTTAATCAGTTACAGGCAGATTAATACATTACATGCGTTCCCCATGGACCTCGGGCTGGAAGAGAACGCTCTCTCCCTCTGTCCCCTGTTTCGTTCCAGAGGGGAGGGGCCAGCGTGTGTGTGTGTCTTTGCCCAACCCCCAGGTCTCTGATAGCTGGTCCAGGGGCCATCTGTTAATGATCAGTGTGTGTGTGTGTGTGTGTGTGTGTGTGTGTTTAAAATATACTACATATTCATACATAGATCATACATACTACAGAAATATACGACACATCCCCCCTCGGACCACCCAGAGGGTGTTCCGAAACTAAACTACCATAAAACAAAAACAAAAACACAAAACCCCACAAAACATCCCAAATTTTTTTTTTTTTTTTTTTTTTAAATAAAATTAAAAATTAAAAAATAAACAACAACAGACAGAAAAACTACACCAACACACAACACAAGAAGCACAATAACACAGACCAACCCAGGACCAGTATTAGGAACCAAAGATATCATAAACAAAAAATAAAAAACAACCAATAATAAAAAGAATTTTGAAAATAACAATCACAATTAAACTAAACACAGTTCATCATGCACAAATCAATACAGAAACTTCCAACGACCGATGTTTTCTTTGTCCTTGAAGCGTCAGGGTCAGAGGTTACTAGCACTTGTACCCAGTTGGAGAACAGCCTTTACCGCTGTCTCAGATTGATAACACTTTCATAGTCAGGAGCTTTCCATTTTCGTTGCGCTAGGAACAGAACCTCTCTCCTAGCTTTGTATAACCACCACATCACTTCTCAACTGACATCAATCACATACGATATAGAAATAAACAAACAATACACAAATAATGAAATTCAGTTATCATAACACATAATTCTCCAACAGTAAGCATAAGACAAAGGGAATGCATTAATGCATAGATCTTCACCTCAGGTGAGGACTAGTCTTCTGAAAAGTTCATTAACGTGGACTGAGTGACTGATTTTCCAAAAACAGTCAATGAGGCCCTGTCTCCTAAGAAAGTCAAAAATCATGTCTGCTATAATAGGTGCTCCTATCCTAGCAAAATAAGTTTCCCATTCCCCTAAGACCGTTTCCAGCCATGCTATCATCTGCTGTCCATTCCCGTCGTTCCCTTTGATCTGCTGCTTCACTACCCTATTCATAGTCTTTAATCTTTTCCTAACTGGTCGTCGTCCGTCAGTGTCATTCAGGCAGCCGCCTGGTCCCCTCCCACGCTGATCAAGGTCTGGGGAGTCGCCCTCAGCATCATCTGAAGCATGGTGCAGGCACTCGCCAGCATCCCCAGTAGCACAGGTGTCCAGGCTTTGGACACCCCCAGGCTGGACCTCCAGACTGTCAACACTCTCTGCTTCGTTGGTTTCTGGTTCATTGGCATCTGGACAGCTTTCCGCTGTCCCCTCGGTTTCAGGCACTGCCGGTAATGTCACTGGCTGTAACACTGGCATTGCCACTGGCTCTGGCAACACCACAGCATCTCCTCGTAGCTCCTCCTTCTCAGGTTCTCTGGGGACCTCGGCACCTGTTGGCACAACATCCTGCCTACTCTGTACATCCACCCCCCTGTCCACCACCCGTGGCCCTATTGGGGTAGGGATATGCCCAGACACCACTGGTGTACCCACTCTGATGTTGTTTCTCCAACAGACCCCACATTGACCTAAAGCATGGTCAATCTGTTCCATCAAATATGGACTCCAAAACCCATATTCCTTGGTGATTTTGCGTCTTACCTCCCCCCTAGCCACATGTGCTAATCCATGAGCTTCCCGTATTAACATGCCTATTAAATCTGAGGGTGCTACAACCAACCCCTCATGATTCCTCCATAGACCTGTGTCATCCTGACTTGCCCCCCTTGCTAGCCAAACGTTCTTGTCTAACATAGTTGCTCTACTCTGTAACATCAATAAATCCTCAAGTGTGACCATGCCCTGTAATTGCTTTTCATGTGTGACCAGAAGACCTTTACCTGCCTTGTCTGCTCCTGTAATGGCTTTGGCTGCATCTTCTGCAGCCCTGTTACCTTGTGTGACATGTGATGAGTCAGACCTGTGTGTGGCACACTTCACTATAGCTAATTCCTTTGGCTTCATCATGGCTTGTAACAGCTTCATGATCTGTGCGTGATGCTGTATAGGCGTACCATCAGTTCTCTTAAAACCCCGCCCCCTCCATACAGCTCCATTAAAATGACAAACATTATGTGCATAGGCAGAGTCGGTGTACACTGTCACTCTCCGTCCGGTTCCCAAGTTGCATGCTTCCGTGAGGGCAATCAATTCAGCCAACTGAGCTGAGCATGGCTGAGGAACTGCCTCAGCCTGTTCTACAATAAACTTTGAATTCTGTGCTTTAACTAAGGAATACCCAGCGCACAAAGTTTCTCCTACCCCGTAACAAGACCCATCAACCCAATATTCTATATCAGCTCCCTTTAAAGGCAAAGCTTGTAGGTCTGTTCTATGCTTAATCACTCTGGCTGTCGATGGAATCTGAGCACCGGATGGCACCGTCACCTGACAGCCGTCAGGTGTGCATTTTACTGTACAGTTCAATTGGCATAGAGCATCTCTCCCTAGCAGCCCTGTTGGCGTGTGTTCTGACACAAGTGTTGACAGAGTTGCTCTCTGTCCCTTGTACTCTAAGTCTACAAGCTCAGTTGTAGGAATCAGCTGTTTAATTCCCTCAAATCCGATTGTCTTCACATATTCTCTAGACATAGGGAGGTGCGTGGCGCCTTCAGGCTTCTGTGTCACCACCAGCTGGCACCTCCCACTCGGATCTTCCGGGCACCCCTATAGGCCAGCTGCTGGGCCTCCGTAAGGGTTCATCACTCCTGGAGCAGGTGTAGTAGGGGGCCAATATCCTCCTCCTTGGCTCCCCCCTGCGCCCCCCTGGGGCCTGTTGCAGCAGGCACAGGCTAGATGTCCATTCTGGTCGCATTGGCATGGTTCTAGCATCTCCTTCCCTGCTGCTGTCCATCCCCCTGGTGGTGGTCCTTGGCCAGGCTGTGTGTACATCTGGCATGGAACCGCTTGCACCCCTGGTGGCCCTTGTGGGTATGGATACCCCCCTTGTGGCCCCTGTGGGTAGGACTGGTAAGTAGCAGGATACCCCCCTTGTGGCCCCTGTGAGTAGGACTGGTAAGTAGCAGTCTGCACTCCAGGTGGCTGTTGCTGTGGGGCTAAAGCCTGCACTCCCTCTATGTTCCTCTCGCTTTCAGTCAATTGCAAATGAGTCAATATTCTGAGGGATTCTTCGTCTCGTGCCTTCTGTATCTGAATGTTCTTTCGATATAACTCAACTTGATGAGCTACGTGGTCTATATAAACAGCTTTGTTCATGTGTCGTAGCCCCACCACTTCTGCTAGCTTATCCTTAACTGGGGTAGGAAGCCCTTCTTGTATTTTTTCCCTGATTATGGATTTTTCTAAGGGGTTATCTTCAGCGTCTTTCCCTGTCACACTTCTCCATTGAGAGTGCACACGGGCAATATAACCCCTGGGATTCTCATCCCCCCCCAGTGGCTTCACAATGATATTGTCTGGGTGAATGTGAGTAGGGTAGGTCTCTCTGATTGCTTTCCACAGCCTGCCTCTGTTTGCTGCGAAGAGCTCTGGATCATAAACTGATGTATTGATATATCTATGAAGTCCTGCCTTCATCAATATTTCCTGCATTGTATCCAATCCTGCAATAAAAGCTAAGAGTCTTTTCAGGTCTCCCATCGCGGCCTGCGTTCCTGTCAGTATCACGTCGACCTCTCGCGTCCACGAATGTCCTCCCTCTTGAAGAACTGGGAGTTTCTCGATCACTTCAGACAAATCTGTATGATGCCACGGATGATATTCCATCTTGTTACCCCGAATCAGCACTGGACAGTTCTTTAATGTATTTGATGACATTCGGTGACAATCTCCCTCTTTCTCCGGGCGTCTTCTCCCACCTTTCCTTTCGGCTGTGGCTATCATCTTCCTGACCTGCGCGTTGTAGCCTCCATCTGCATTGTCGTCATCACTTGAGTCTGCACTGCCATCTTCGCTGTCATCTTCCTCGTCACTCCTGTCGTCCCCTTTTCCCCTTGGCTCCTTCTTCTTCTTCTGGGAATGATCCTCCAGTGCCTTAGCATATGGAGGGGGACTGGGGGCAGGACACAGGTCTGGGGATGAAATGTTCAGTTTCTGTTCCAGTGTTCTGGCCAATTCTTTTTTCTTTTCCGGTTCCATCTGAGCTATTTTCTGTCCCTCTACCTTAAATAGATCTAAAATAGCTAACTCTAACTTGCGTTTCTCTGATCTAATCTTTCCTCTTTGATGTGCTTTGTGCCCATTGATAAGTATTTCCAATGTTGCAATTAATTGTAAATTAAGGCTGCCCTCTTTCGGCCACGGCTGTTCAATGTATGCCCAACGGCTATTCCATTTCGTAGACATTTTGCTAATTTCCCTAACAAGAGGATTCATTTTTTCCACTACAGCCATAGGGGATAACGTAGCCAACATTCCACGATGTTCACTAATATCTTTTAACAGCTTCGTGGAATTCGACCCCATTCTACTTGCTCAATATGCTGACAATATTCTATATTAGATAAGGTGTACGCTTCTTACAACCCACCTTCCTATTGTCTTGTTTGCTAAACAAATGCTAGTCCAATATAACTGTATTAACCGTCCACACAAAACCACTACAACCCAGAACAACAGATTTGCCTCTTGTGTATGTCAGTGCAGTATTAACTTAAATCTAATCACTTTGTAAGTACTTTATACTTAAATGTGTTTCCTAATTGTTTATGAATATGTGTCACTTGATTACTCATTCAATACTAATTACAGTTCTGGTCAACACAATTATTAAATCACAAAAGCTGGTCACACCTAAGTATTCACCGATCCACAAAAACCCTTTTACTGCTCAACTATCAAATATGTACTATTCTGCTATTCCTTAATCAAACACTGTGGAAATGACCTAACTAAAATAAAATATGTAAATTACAAATATTAATTACAACCTGTAAATAAATCAACTGTTAAATGAAAGGAATGAATGATTAGTTATTAATTATTCATTGACACTTCATTGATGCAAACCTGTAAAGTCAATTAGCTATTATCAACATATCATTAGATTGTCACAAAACAATTGATCAAAGTTTTGTGAAAACAGAGAAATAAAATGATCTGAATAATTAATTCAATCAATTTGTAATTAATTAAATTAATTAAGGTAATGTAATACATTACAATCATTTATAACCATCTATTTATTAATGTATCGGACTGTTTCATCGACCTCAGCTGTATCTCCCTGAGGATTTAGTGTTTTAAAATGTCTTGTCGTATTTAGTCCAGCAGGCGGCGCCAAGTAACCGACTTGCGTATCGATTGCGCATGCGCCAGCGCCTCCGTGTAAAAATGGAGGCTATGAATGTTTTAACCGTAACTCTAAACTATTTAAAATACCCCGAGATCAATTCACTATATCTCTATCTTAAATACTATAGTCTATGTAATGCAACAATCACACGCAATCCCCCTACGTGTCCGAAGCCTAAAGGCCAGAGGCAGAAAGCAGGCGGCTCAATTTAACAACCCTTTTGTCCTTGAGAAACCACCGCGTGTTTGTAGCCTGCTTTAAAACAATCTCTTTAACACAACTTGTTTTCATAAACGATTACTTTTCACGACACAGCAATATCAAGATTATCTTTCAATCCAGTTTAACTATTATTTATCTCATCCAAATCTTTCTCATATGTTTTTCACTGTTCCTCTAGAAGGTCTCTGTGTGTGTCCTGCGCGTCTGCGCGCGTGCCCGAGCGTGCGTGTTATCGCTCCGCTTACACAGGACAACACAAATGGCGTCTACGCTCTGCTGACAGTACACTGCAAATGGCCGCTTACACAATGGCGTCCTTCCAAACAGACAAAAGAGCCTCACATGTTCTCCACTGCTACAATATAAAACAGACTACCCAGTCCACCCACACTCCAACACATAAACACAACCTCACCGAATTTTACACAGACACACACGATATTCCAATACCGTACAAACAAACCTTACCATCAAACACTATATTTTACAAAAAAACGGGCTTCAAAGTCCGGCTCTCACCACCCACCCATCAAAGATTATGAAAAGTTTGCTTCTATTCCAACAAGATTACCGTTACACAGATTCTTTTGACTATAACTTATCTGAGATTTACAGTCTTTTTTAAACACACCAATCGACTAGAGAGCGATCTCTGCAGAAAATCCACCTTCTTCGTTAGATTGAAGTTCGCAAAATACTGTAAATTAAGTTATATTATCTCCGTTGCTCGCTCGCCATTACTGTCGTGTATTCTTATTGGTTATGAATCAAAGAACAGTTAGTTTAAGACAATTTAATCAGTTACAGGCAGATTAATACATTACATGCGTTCCCCATGGACCTCGGGCTGGAAGAGAACGCTCTCTCCCTCTGTCCCCTGTTTCGTTCCAGAGGGGAGGGGCCAGCGTGTGTGTGTGTCTTTGCCCAACCCCCAGGTCTCTGATAGCTGGTCCAGGGGCCATCTGTTAATGATCAGTGTGTGTGTGTGTGTGTGTGTGTGTGTTTAAAATATACTACATATTCATACATAGATCATACATACTACAGAAATATACGACATTATCAGCCGAGAAAATGAGTTTAATTCAAGATTTAAAGGGAACTGATGTTTATGATTGTTTTTCAGTCTTCCTTTATATTCCTCCGGAGGCCGGAGCTGTCAAGGCAAAGCCATCTCCCCTTCAACATGCCTATAGTGCGTTCCACAACGGACCTTGCCCAGCCATGCGCTAAATTATACTGGATTTCCTCCGGTGTCTGGGGGTTCGCAAAGGGAGTGAGCAGCCATGTTTTCAATGTCACCTGATAAGAATAAGACCATTACATTATTACAGTATAAGCATTTGCCTGGTTAGTTGTCATCAGCACTCAAGTTGAGGGGGGATGGCATCCCCACTGAAATAAAAACAGTCAAAATCATCCCCCTTCTAAAACTGCGATCCCCCCTTTCCATCCCTTATGTCATTTTATCAATGAACGTGGTATTTCTGCTATTTCAACATTTAGTTTTGCGCATATTGAGTAAAATACTGTGGGCGAGGGGGCACGCACACATGCAATGCCATTTTTACCAAGCCACTGACACTGGGGATGCTAAAATTGTCCCCATATGATAAAATCCACCATGCCCCCTGATTTTTTTCTTTTTACAACTTGAGTACTGGTTGTCATGATCAAACGTTACAAATGCAACTTACCGAGAAGCCACCCTTCTCTGCCCGCTCACTTGGCTTAATTCAGCCGCTATAATTGAGCCGCTATCACAGGGTGTAAATACAAAGCTCATTCACCTGCGTTCAATATCAAGTATATTTGGTATTTATAGACTTTAGTGCGTACATGCAATTTTAAACAAGCGCAGCCCGTTTTTATAAATAATGCTTACGTCCATTTAGAAAAATGTGCTTACGTGCAAGTCAAAGATTTGAACGAGTTGAAGTATTATTACTAACTTCCCTACCACTGCTGATGTGCCCTTGAGCAAGGCACTTAACCCACAACAGCCCCAGTGTCGCTGTACTGCAGCTGACCCTGTGCACTTGTGTACCACAGCTTCTCTGGGTCACCCTGCAAGGTTGCCTCCTCTCCTCCCTCCCTCTCTCCAAAAATGTAATTAAATTAAATGCGTCTCACTCAATCACAAAGTAAGTATAGGCGAATTTGAACGTTTCTAAATACGAGCTAAAGACTGTGCATAGCCATTATACACAATGAAACGATCCCTAGTAAGATAGTCTTTTCAGGGTGGACTGGATTATTTGTCATTAAAAGAAAGAGCACCAGCCGTGAAGACAGCTCATTATGCAGGCTTTAGGTATACAGGACAGTTATTCTAAAATGATCCATTGGTTGCTTATTAGTAGGGGGGGGGTTCCCTTAAGTTACATTAATGTACAATAAAGTTGTATTGTATTGCATACTTAGCCAAGCAGAAGAGACAGTGAAGGGAGCAAACTTCCATCAGCCAAACTATTAAATCAACTTAAATACAGTGGAAATAAATCTAGGTGAACTGAAAGTGCACATCACAAAACACAGACGAGGAAGGCTCACAGAGCGGAGGATCCATGTATTATCGCTAATGAAGAAAATACGGCGAATTAATGTGCTGATCCGCTTGGGGTGAAATTATTTCCATATCTCGCTGTGTTCATTATCCTCTGTCGCCCGGTGTAATCGTCAGATGTAATAACTGTATGAAGAGAGCAATAACCTGTGTTCCAACGCGCCTCCTGCTGATATATCATCCTCAAAGCTAATGCTCTCTCCTCCAGTTCGGGGGAGCATGGTGATTCTCATCTCTGGGCTTGTGGTGTTAACATTGCTCACAGCGGTGGAAATGAATTGGATACGAACAGTTCACCCTGTGTGTTTTCATACTAACAGAGATAGAGCACAACTGGAGACCCAGGGTGGTTGTCAATAACAGTGTCATTTGAAGTAGTAACACTGTTTGTTTGTCACACTCAAGTAAGAATACATACAGAATGTAGCCTATACAAGTGAGAAACAAAGGGAACCATCGCCTTGCGGAATCATCAATTTTAATCTTTAATGGGCATGATTTGATCACACGGCCTCAGATGGTGATGATGCAGTTATAAAAATACCTGATATTTTTTCCACAACATCACTGCTTTTACCAGCAAGGTGTTACACCCATCATATAGGTCCCTAGCATAAGAATGACAATTGAGAATGTACTTTTAAATAGCAAATAGTTTTATTACATTAGTTCAGCTTCACAATTCAGTCCAGGCCCACATTGACCTCTCTCCAAAGAACCTCAGTTATTATTACCAGGGCAGGGGTTATATTCACTGCACACCAGTAGGCTACACACTGTAGTAAAAGTTTGTTCACTGCACACACCCGTAGGGAAAATACTTTGACACTTTGGGTGAACAAGTTTACACATGTGATAGGATTCACTGCAATCATTTATAAATGTGGCACACTTAAACCTGCCCTGATGGTCGAACTGGGATTAGCCCGGTGAAGTGGCAATGGTGGGGGAAAAGCGGATTTAAATAACGAATAAACAAACAAAAAAAACAAAAAAACTAGTCCGCCCTAAGGGCAAAGCCCATTCTGTCTTTGCCCGCTACCGGCACACTTGCCAAGGCGGACTAGATAAGATCATAAACCGTAACCAAACAAAAAGTCTCACGCAACAGCAGCTGGCCGCACTGATGCTCTGGAGGGAAACACAAATTAACAATCTTAGAACACTTTATTACCAACATATTAAAATACATAATGATTCAAGTTAAATGACATGACTACTTTAAAATACCTGGTACGTCGATGGCAACGTCCTATCTACCAGCGACTACCAGCCGCCTTCAACCCAGCAGGGAAGCAGGTGACCTGTAATACATTACACAATCAATATCACACACAATCAAAGCAACAATATAAAACGCTACGCACAGAAAATAGCCATAGGCAGATTTCCAAATCACCTCCTCTACAGGTTGATGTACAAAATCCTTGATGTACAGTATATACTGTACATATATGTACATATACTGTACATATACGCTATATACTGTACATATACGCTGCTGCCTGTCTGGTGTTCAACCTCCCCAAATGTTCTCATGTCACCCCTCTCCTTCGCACCCTGCACTGGCTCCCCGAGCTCGCATCAGATTCAAGACCCTGGTGCTTGCCTACCAGGCAGCTAAAGGGACAGCCCCTGCCTACCTGCAGGCAATGGTCACCCCCAAACTTCAGCCCGTTCCCTCCGCTCCTCCACCTCTGCTGGCTGACTGGCCCCACCACCTCTACACCAAACATGGCAGTCGCACTGCCCGATCACGTCTCTTCACTACACTGGCTCCCCACTGGTGGAATGAGCTTCCCACGGCTGTCAGAACTGCAGAGTCACTACCCATCTTCCGTCGGAGACTGAAGACCCATCTCTTCAGGTTACACCTTAACTGCACTGCGTCTCCTGAGACACCCGCTTTTCCCCTTTACTGTGTCCCCTATGACTTCTACTGCCCCCCTTGTACCGTTTCTCTGTTCTCCAGTGTCTATATATATTTATTTTTTACAAAAATGTTCCTTCTATCACTGAGACTGCCAATGGCCCCGGGCCTGAGCTAGATTACTCTTCCTGCTACGACTGGTGGATTGATGATTCACTTGCTTAGTCAAATGTATTGATTGTAAGTCCCTTTGGAATAAGGCGTCTGCTAAATGCCAAAAATGTTATGTAAAATGTATATACAAACAGTGTCTCATCATTAACTGATACCTGAGCCTATAACTGAGCCTGGCAACCGTTGAGATGCAGCCAAAAAGGTAACCAGTATTGTAAGCTGGTAATCTGTGGTGTCACTAATGATTGCTCTGTAACTACCACTTTATCTATGGCTCAAAGGTGAACTTTGGTTTTGTCCCATTGTTTTTTTCTTTTTGTTAACGGTGGCTTAGTTAGTAATGGCTTTTAAAACTTTTTAAAACAACTCTGAACCATGGATTACATTTCCTCTTGGTCGATAGACTTCTTTCAAAGTAAGGAACCATCCATTTTGGTAGATAATTGTCATCACAAGTGGGAACAGGTCTGTGAAATTGAATCCGTCACAATGGGAAGTTGTATAAAATAATTCTTACATTTATTATAAAGTTAGGCATTCTGAATTGACCTTAACTGAATGACTGTATTACTGTAGACACCTGCTTGCACCAATTTTGCAGACAATACTTGCACCAAAAATGCCTGCAACACAAGTACATGTTACAAAACCAATGCACTGCTTTAATTCGACTGGCAGGTTTAAATGCACAGCCGCTGTTATGTAACAGATGATATATTCCTCTGTCACCATGGCAACGGCGCTCCCAACTGGCTTGGGGAATTGGTGCTGCGAGGCAGGTACGGATCTAAAGCCTTACTCTCTCCCACAAAAGCCCCCTTCGTAAGTCCTGCCAGGCTGCATTGGTGTTGTCACCGGATTAGAGCACCATTGTCTATGTGTGTGGTCTTGGCTCTGTCGCCGTATCGGGGGACTTGGGCTCTGTTGGCTATGACTTTCCCCATCTTCACTTTGCTCCGTCTCTCTTAAGTGTTCTTGACGAACGCGCTGTGAGCTCCTGAGCGAGCTCGCCTCCGGAATCTGTACGGTGACACGAAATAGGTTTGATTGATTGATTGATTATACTTTATTGTCCCCGAGGGGAAATTTGTCTTGGGCATCTTACTTTCATGCTTCAAGTGCAACAGAGACGATACAACATACAGTAGACAAAGTAAACAACAGGACAGCAACAAACATTGAGTGACATTGGCAGCAGTTTCCACCTGGACATGGCATCATTTGGGATAAATATATATTGCACATAACCCTTCAAGTGGTGTTTTCGAATATTGCACATGGCCCTTCAAGTGGTGTCTAAGATAAAGTGCAGGTGCTGGTGATCATGTCCTAATCATCGTTTCTGCTTGAGCGAATTGATTAGTTTAATGGAGAATGGGACAAATGATAGTTTTAAGAGCTTATAATTACATCTTGGCATGCGAAGCCTTCTACCTAGGGGGAGAACTTCGTATTCTGTGGAGAGCGGATGTTGGGGGTCTGCGATTATCTTGTTAGCCTTGTCCAGGACAGCTTTTTCATATAGTTTCACAAAGTAACAGGCGTAGAATGTACTATCACTCCACTGTGGTTTCTTGTAGGTGTGTGGAACCAGAGAGTACGATTTACCACAAAAAGGGGGTTACGCTCAGTGGGTTGAAAGCAAAAGCAATTGTACATCTTTTGAGAAACATACAGTATTGTAGCCGGATCTGAGCCGCTTAAGCCCAGCCTCTTTAAAGGAAGCCAGTTCACTACGCCGCCATCCTGGCAATGCCTCTTTGGCCGCTTGTTTCAATAAGGAGACCAAACACAGTTTTTTTTACATAGGTCACCTATGGGAGGACATAAACAAACAAAAAACTCCACTCATACCAAAATGATATGTATTTTTCTTTTTGCAACTTTTCCTTTGGGTTTTTCATATCACTGAGGTGTGTAGAAACATTTTATGCGGTCATTTGATTGTTAAAAGTTAAAAATACACCCAATGTCTTTTTTTCCCTTTTTTTTAATCTTACGCAAATTTGCCAGGGACAAAGATGTATGTATGACAAAGATGCGTGATCCTAGCGATGTGAACCTAGCAACACCAACTGTCAGTAACACTAATCTATAACTGTGAGGTAATTGATAAAAAATGTATCTCCATGTAGGACTAGCGCCATGTCCCGCAAAACAATGGCCTATCTCTGGTATATACAATCTATATATCTCTGGTACAATCTCTACAGAGAGAACGCCAAACTTGATGAAAAAGTGTGTATTTGACAAACACATACAGAGAAATGATTTGGTCTGGCCTTTAGCTGTAAATATAGTATGCTGGGTCAGCTCTGGGTACCAGGAAGGAAGTGTCTGGTCAGTGAAGCAGAAGGATCATATGGGCTATCTGTGGTGTTTCATTATCACATAGTCACACATAGAGATAGGGCTAGACACATTGATTTTCATGGGTCCATGTGTGTTGTTTAGGAGACCAAAGGCAAGTAACTGTCTGTGTGTGTGTGTGTGTGTGTGTGTGTGTGTGTGTGTGTGTGTGTGTGTGTGTGTGTGTGTGTGTGTGTTGTGTCAGGAACCATGACAGAACATTAGTGAGAGGTCATAACACCGCAATCAAAACAATGGGAACTACAACCTAGTGGAATGAGGTGTCAAGACAGATTGGTAAATGAGGTAGCGCCCAGCCCAAACCATCAATACTTCTAGGTCTTTATTCCACCACTACTCAAATGAATACCAAAGGAAGCTACACTCTCGCATTAACCAAGCTATTGATTATGGGTGTCCAATTTGTGATATAACTGTAACTAACCGCAACTGTCTTTGTATTGGCTGCAGTGTTTCACTATTCACTGCTAAGCCATTTCTTTGGTCATTTGTTCACCTTCGTACATTTGTTCTCCGTTTGTACCTCTCTCCGCTCTGAACCTGTTTGCTAACGATGAGCTTGACGGATGCTGACTGACACTTCTAAAGAGCGGAGGGCAGGAAATCCGATTGCTAGCGTTTGATTAAAAGAAGAGGGATGAGCAGGTGAAGCTGGCAGAGAGAGAGAGAGGGGGAGAGAGAGTGAGGGAGAGAGGTGGGGGGAGAGGGAGAGAGAGAGGGAGGGAGAGGGAGAGAGAGGGAGGGAGAGAGAGAGGGAGAGAGAGAGGGAGAGAGAGAGTGAGAGAGAGGGAGAGAGAGAGAGAGAGAGAGAGAGAGAGAGGGGGGGGGGGGGGATCAGAGCTCTAAGGGTGAATACACAGAAAGGCAGCAGTCTGGAGAATTACGAATGCCGGTTGGTCGGCCGATCCGTGGGGCTTAAGATCTGGTACCGCCTTTTGCGGCCTAGTAGGCGCTTGTACACAGCAGAACCTCTGCCGCCGATGCCTGGCTACGCTTAACAGGATTGGCTGCCGTGGTGTGGTATGGGTGCCATTAATCCTCCTTATCCACTTACAGCACTTTATACTGAGGAGGAGGGATAGCAAACTCACAGTTGCCACCACTGTCGTTTGTCCACCGCCCCCATGCACCAGAACGGAGAAGGACGGCAAGTCCCCCACACATCACTTTTACCTATAAGGCCCTTGTATAGTACACTGGAGCTTAATTGTTACAAAAAAGACATTTGTTTTGGCTAAGAATGGCTCTGTCCTCACTTAAATGGGTTAGGGTTAGGTACTTCAAAGCAGGTATCCATAGTACTCTGGGTGATTACGTTTCCGTGTGAATGTGAGAAAGGAAATCTGCGTTTTCTCAGCAAGGAACAAACGTGTTGCACAAACTTCACACACAAACACTTCACCGGGGGCCTTGACATGTGACTTGTGATGTCAGGAATCACACTTCCTTTCAAACAACAGTGGCAGCGCACTTTGAAGTTTAAACCTTTGAGTGACCATATCTCATAGTGAATTTACATAAGAAATACACCCACAGACAGACCATAATTACAATGTGTCACAGTGCATTTCAGTATTGACGCATTAGTACTGTACGATGGCCAATTAGATTTTTTGATTTCAGTCTGACTTCAATTTACCTGTCGTCTTCACAATGCTCTGATTCTGGCTTTTGAGACGAACTGTCTCACTAATAGCTTTAAAGTGTCCATCTCCCTAACAAGCACTTGGTCTTCAGGTGTTCATGTCTCCGTTAACGATGATCCCATCTCTGAACAAGCCTGTCTTCACAAAGACAGAACACACTCTCTCCTTGAGGCGTTGACACCTGTCTCCTTTAGAGTTTCTCCTGGAATCCTGTCTCCGTGACAACACCACCGTTCCATGCTCTAGGGTAGTCATCTAGGATGCTGGCAGCTACAGAACACACAGGAAGAGTTGTGTCCTAGTTGCACTCTGATCAGGTCTATGTGGGCAGTGGGAGGTTCTCATTAACAGGAGCTTTCAATGAGGCTTTGGGTGGGGGGGCGGGGGTGTACAGGTTCGGGGCTGGGGTGATCAAGAAAGGAGAGTGGTAAGGTCGAGCGACAGGCAGAGGGAGAGAGGGAGGAAGAAGAGATGGGGGTAGGTGCAGGGTGTCGTAGACAGGGAGAGAATTGACTAAGACAGAGAAGGAAAGGGAGCGGCTGATGTTGTCCCATCCACGTTGGATCCATGTCTCATTTTCAAGGGGCAATCTGGGATTGGTAGATCTTTTTTTTTTACTTTTAGATTAATGATATACATTTACATTAAAAAATTAAAATTTACATTTGACATATATGGCATTTAGCAGATGCCTTTATCCAAAGCGACTTACAACAAATACATTTGTCTAAGAAGTGAACCATCTATCCATCAGTTATGGCAAGATATTTTTGTTTTTGCTCGGCCAGGGGCCATTGGCAGTCATAATTGTAGAAGACGTTTTTTTTTTTTTTATGTTGTAGTATTAGTTACAGTAGAGTTACAGTAGAGAAACTAAACTATATAGAGATGATGGAGAGGTCTCAGGAGGGACAGGTGTGACAATCTATGGTGGAAGATAGAGAGTGACTCTGCAGTCCTGACAGCAGTGGGAAGCTAGTTCCACCATCAGTGAAAAGCTGTGACCAGGTAGCGTGACTGCTGCATCCCTGTAGATTATAAATGGCTTGCAACTTAACTTTTATTTTATTTTTTGACTTGTTTGTTTCGGAAGGATAACTTTTAAAAGGATTTTACTGTACTATCAACAAAATCATGCAGTATTGGTATTTTTGATGC
>NC_137677.1:40593917-40668917 GCF_963989245.1 Nansenia antarctica
CGCTTTACTATTGTCTGAATCCTAGATTGCCCCTTTAAAGATACCGGCAGGGGAGCGAATCAGGGGCCTCAAGCTTTCATGACAGAACAGACCGAAAAGCCAAAGCCCTAATCAAGTTAGCTGGACACACATCCCCTTGTTATCCCTTTCTTCTGTGGGTGGCATAATATCCTGAAATTAAATAAGATAAATGGAGAAAGTGGAGAAAGTGGGTATTATTCGATTAGGATACAGCTACAAGAAAAGCTCTGTTCTGTCAGGGTCGTGATTCCGAAGGGATTCGGAACGACGATGCATTCACCACGTACAGTACTGTATGCACAGGCATCCCCCCCCCCACCTCCCCCCCCCCCCCCCCCCCCCACCACCACCAACCACCACCCCTGCTCCCATATGGATTGCATTAGCTTCAGTGTACAAATGTGCCAATGTTAACTTATCTCCTGAAAGATAGAGCTTTAGGGACAACGCTGTGCTATCAGAGGTTCTATGGAATTGATCTCTCTGTCAAAACAGGCAGGAAATCCAGCTACCCATGTCAAAGCAATATCACCATGACGGGGAACAGCGCTTTATTCCTGCATGTCTTGGATGACTTTAGGCTCAAAAAGAATTACTGTTTACTGTGTGAACAAAAGCACAGGGTTTTTTGTGAAGCAGATGTTATTACAAGCTTCTGTTTGCATTTGTCTATTGCTTTTGACAGAGAAGGCATGAGGTTAAATCGTTCCCTGTGAACAGAAGCATATTTTAAGGTTGTGTAGAAATGAACACAATTTCAGAGGCAGAAATTAATTCATTATGACTAGTTAATGCTGTGATGGGAATGACATTACAGAGGTCATAAACAGCTTATAACTACTTTACACTGTTGTGACAACTAACCCTTACAATTAGGTATGCTAGTAGACATGCTAGTTCCAGTTGGCTATATTATGCATTTTATAAATATTACATTTGACCTCTATGATAAATGATAGATGGAGAGAGAGAGCAAGAGAGAGAGACAGAGACAGAGAGAAAGGGAGAGACAGAGAGATAGAGAGAAGACCACAGGTCACTCTTATAATACTACTGTACTACTATACTGCTATACTGCTACCTGTTGCTTGTTGTTGTTTCTGTGTTTTGTGTACCCATACTGTCAGCGTCTTTGAGTCCCTGAAAAGCGCTTTATAAATAAAATGAATTATTATTATTATTATTATTATTATTATTATTATTATTATTATTATTATTATTATTATTATTATTATTACTCACAGCTCAGATGAGAACGCACACCAGGACAAAGAAAGAATCTGTGCTCCTACTTCTGTTTTACTAAAGTATTTAATCAGAATTCATCCTATCAATTATATTCTGATGACACCGCAAGTTTGACACATTACAGAGAACATCCTAGATAGCTCATAGCCATTTCTCCCATCTGGACAAGGGATTCCAAGGAATCAAGGAATAATAATAATAATAATAATAATAATAATAATAATAATAATAATAATAATAATAATAATAATAATAATGCAGTTTGATGATGGGGTTTGGGTTCACATAAAGTGTAAGCCACATTTTCTCTATACCTTTTCCATGCAACTGAGTTGTTCACACCCTTTGGGCAGACTTGCAGTCTATTCTGTCATCCTTTCACCACAGAGCTCCAACCTAGGCCATCAACTGTGACAGACTTGACATAATAATGACTGAGAACATGTTCCTGTTACAGTTTTTCTCTATCGCTTTAACACTAACATCCGAACCTCAAACACAGTGACCAAAACCTGAAACTGGTGTATTTTATCTCACACCAATTCTTCACAATGACAAACACATTTCTTTGCTTATCACTCATTTTGCCACTCTAAACCACACAGTTAGCAAAATACTAAATACAATTCTCTACATTTGGCACAATCTCCCCCCCCCCCTCCCAATCTTCCTTGATAAAATGTTCACATGGAAAACACTATCAATCAAAATGCTAAACTCAACAATCACACAATCACACTCCTCATATGGGCAAACATCTATTGCATTTGAATTAGCAATCATAGTTTTACCAATAAAAGGGCCAAAGGTGAGCTCTCCCCAGACATCACACAACAACCTTCCATTCTGACAACCAAAAAAATTTACATCTTGGAACTGAATTCCGAGAGTATTGCTCCAACCTACTGTATGAATATAACATGATTCATCACAAGGCTTCCCTCCGTGTCCAACAAGTGACCAGTCTTTCTCTGCCCACTGTCATCTGTGGGCCTGCCTGGCCAATTAGCATCCCGGCTGGAGCGCAGCCTCTCATCCCTGCCTGCTAATTGGCTCTGTTACATAACCAGGAGCGGTGGGAGTGGTGGAGGCTTTCATTGGCAGATATGTCACGGCCCTGACAACAAACAGCCAGGGTGGCGAGGGCAGTGCCAGACCACGGGCAGACAGAACTGGCACCGCTGACTCCCAGAGGAGACATCACAGGGTCTCTGCAGCAACATGGCAAAATGACAAAGGATAGATAGAATAGACCTCAGCTCAATAGGGTGGGGGGGGGGGGGGGGGGAGAGATTCATATAGTATATCTCGTTGAGAAGGAGAGAGGGGGACTGGAGATGAGAAGATAAGAGCGGGAAGCAGAGGTGAAAAGACGTTAAAAAAATCTTTATATATTATATCCTAACAATTCGTTAAAAAAAGGTTCATTTGAATGAATTTTTACTCATCAGGGGGACAGCTTCTTTCTTCGTCGTATGGGTTGTTGTTTTTCTCTCCACTCCACCAGGCTCGGGCCGAGGGGCTACCCTTTTACCACCCCGAGACCTGGTTGAGGGGCTCACCCGGGCTATATTTCTGGACACCCCTCCAGAAGCCACGTCATCGTCTCGTCATCTAATACCAACAGACCATGCATCCCGTTGGGTGGGTGGCACACCGGGCAGTCCAGGATAACATGGTCTGCGGTTTGGTCCTCTGCGCCACACTCGCACAACGCATTTGGGGCCAAGCCCCATCTGTGCATCGATGAGCAGAAACGCCCGACGCCAGTCCGGAGACGGTTGAGCCTCACCCAGGATAGCCTTGGCAAGTCCATCCCGAGGGGCTCAGGGCCGGCGACTGGGATGTGGTCACGGAGTTTGGAGGTGTTTGCCTCCCACTCCGTGCGCCACATATAATCCGCCCATCCTGCCGCACTGATGTTAAGATCTCTGCATTGCTGCCTGAGATCCTGTGCGGCAGGCACAAATGGGTGTCTCGACTTGAGATGCTGGGAGGCTCCACGGCCCGGCAGGCGAGACGTGCTGTGGCTCCCATGCGGCGGAGGCCTGCGGGCTGGATGCCTGCTAGAATGGGAAGGTTGTCCACGGGGGTAGGACGCAGGCATCCTGTCACAATGCGCAAGGCTTCGTTTATAGGCGAGTCAATGAGGCGAGTGTGGGCACTGCGACACCATACTGGGGCGCAGTATTCACTGGTTGAATAAACGAGGGCTAGGGCTGCCGTGGGGGACAGCTGACAGCTTTTCTCAAAGATTATGATAGAGGGAAAGCGGGAAGTTTGGTAGAGCCCAAGCCTCACAGCCACTCTGGGGATGGGGCAGATAAGGGAGGTGGTGGTGGGCGGAGATGGGGGAGATGAGGTAGGTGGTGATAGGGGGAGGGGGGCGCCGTCATGCTGAGATAAACCTCCTGGGCCCGCCTGGTGTTTATCAGCCCTCCGCTCCGCCACCCCCCTGACCCTCCCTCCGTTCTCCCCCGGCTGAAAGGCGCTGGCGTGTTTGATGCGGCCACCTCGTACACAGAGCTGACATTTAATGGAAAGCGGATTTATCTGTCCGCTCCGTCTAGTTTCATTAAATTAAGTCTCAGTCCTTCACTTCCGGAGACAGACGTGAGGGGGGCCGGGGGGCAGCAGACACACGGTGTCCTGCAACAGTGGTTGAGGAAACCAGCTTATTTCAATCGGGACTCACCATAAAGGTTGAGTGACAATATACTGTATACTAGAGAATGAGGATGGTATGTGTGTACGTACAGGGCTGGTATATATTATTATGAGTATTAGCGTTATCAGTTAATGTTCATTATGCGTTATTATTTGTTGTCTTAGTGTGATGTTTGTAGCAGATGTGTTCAGTATGTATTGTGATGTGTGTGACGTGGGTGTGTGTATGCATTGTGTCTGTTGGCTGTGTTTTACTTTTAATTAAAACAATGAAATAAAACAAGTCCTTGTTATAATTAAACTACCCTGTAAAGAAAGAAAGTGTAAGGAAGAGAGAGACTGACAGTTGATTCTATTTCTTGTCAACATTAAAGAAATGTTGATACCACAAACACTTAGCCATCACAAGCAAAACGTGCATACATGAATAATTAATTAAATACAACATAATTCAAATGAGAAAGAATAAATGAATAAATGCATTATATATATGACATGATTTCATTTTTTAATTATTCAAGAAGTAGTACCGCATTATTATTACATCTTTTTCATAATTTAACTTTTCACAATAATGGCCCAGTGGCCCAATGACACTGACATCTGGTGTGAACTGTCCTGACCCACCCTGACCTTCTGCACTTTCCTTTGCGCTTTCTGCACATTTCCTGCTCAGATGAAAATAATGTTGTGTCAGAAGAATGTAGCTGTTTATGGCTGTCACCTGGCAGTGACTCATGGGATTAGAGATACTGACATTCTGATTTAATGTAAGTAAGTAAGTAAGTAAGTAAGTAAGTAAGTGATGATATATATTTGTATATATATAATATGATTAGAGATACTGACATTCTGATTTAATGTAAGTAAGTAAGTAAGTAAGTAAGTAAGTAAGTAAGTAAGTAAAGTGTATTTATATAGGACCTATCACAGACCAGTGGTCACAAGGTGCTTTACATATATAAAAACATAATTAAAGAGCAAAAGTAATAGCAGGTTAAAAGAAATAGATAAACAAGTAAAAAAATAAAATAAAAAAACAACAACAACTGTACAACAAATAATAACAAGACACAAAAAGACAGGCTTTTGGGGAGAGCCAAAAGCCTGTCTATACAGGACAATCTTGAGCTGTTTTTTAAATGCTTCGACCGAGATCGCTGATCTAATGTCTTGACTATGTTCTGTAGATTCTATGTTCTGCATTACTTTCATCTCAGCAAAATGTGCAAAAAACATCTACTTGGATACATAGGATAGTGCATAGAGGATGCGGTCTACACTTCTTTCAACTGCAGTTGTTCTACTGAAAAAGACAATATGATTACATGTTTGTGTGTCCAAAAAACAACAACAAAAAAGTCTGGTACAGACACACACATTTCAAAGGAGAGAATCGATGCCTTTGACACCTTGACCGGAGAATTAGAATTAGAGTTAGAGTTTGAGTGCCAGCTCAGACAGAATCCTCTTCTCTTAGCTGTCTTGACAGTGTGGACTATTCTTTCGAACGCTAGTGTTACATCGAGATGCTGTGTGCTCAAACATGAAGATAACCATCAGCGCGGTAATGTAATCTGCTACACAGGAAACATGAACAGTTGCATGGATGCTACATAAATAGCCCTCCCAGTCTTTCTGCATGGAACTGTGTAAGGCCCTTTAACAGTTTATGCTTAAGCCTAGTCCTGGACTAAATCACACTTTCAATGTCAAATCTAGGTTGAAGATGCTTTTTAGTCTAGCACTAGGCTCAAGACTTGTCTGTGAAACCAGCCCTTGGTGTTGTAGCTAGCCCTTGGTGTTGTAGTTAGCCCTTGGTGTTGTAGCTAGTTCGGCCGGGTTGTAATGAATTTAAAATGAAATTTGGAAATACATCATGTGACAAAGCGCCATTATGAAATGCTAAATGTTCTAATGAAAAGATGAATGTAATATTATTATTATTATTATTATTATTATTATTATTATTAAATTGAATATGGTAACCATATTGTGAGAAAGCGACACTACTCAAAAAATATTTCATAATAATGAAACACTTATTCTTTCTATTAAAAATGTAATCAGATATTTAATTAATTATTCAGAGTATGTGGAATTTAATTATGCCATTAAGTCATTTATTAATCTATTTAATTTCGATTACTTTGGTCCTAACATAACATGTAAGACAGTAATGTATTCACATTATTGAGATGAGGTTGTGTCATTATCAAGCCCCCCCACTCCTCCCACAAAAAGATAGTTAACAGAACAAATCATCTACACACACAATTTGTATCCAATACTACCTTACTGTGTTCATGGCTAATTATATGAGTGTGTGAAATGGGGGCAGGGTAGGAGAATCTCTGTGGGGATTTGTATCAAAGACCATTGCTGAGAGGTGGCAGAGACAGTGTTATGTGGTGAGTTACCCACTGTCTGTTCAACTGAGCTGGCACTATGCAGTCTGCACACTTACATAATTCCCAGCAGCTCTCTGTTTTTCATGTGGCAACATCAGAAGAGGCTTTTTTTAGCTTGTCTGCAGGTGGTATTCTATTAGTCCTGTTTGTTTCATTTAGCAATTTTGGATCGGGTGAGCAAACCGGTTATGAATGTTCAGCACAGACATTTGTTTGAAGTTTCAGTTTTAATCAGGTATATCATTCGATTGGATCAATCGTACAGCTTCACTCCACAGTCTCTAGTGGATTATGTGAAAGGATCTGACAGGGCCCAAATACACAGTCTCTGCTGGTGCGAGACAGACCAGGCCAGATCCAAACAAGGAGACGTTGATGGGATGGTGGTAGTAGCCGGAGAGTTGAAGTTACTGTGAATATCTGCAATCCATCAACTCTCTTGTCAGCCTGTATAAGTCTTCCTCTTCACTTTATTCCTCCAGTTTTCAAGAGGACCTGCGTCGGTCTCCTTTGATCATGAAAGACAGTCCGACTTTATCAACACCGGGGCCCAATTCCTTTCATCAGCCCTCCACAGAATGTTTTCTTTTGTGGATAAGTGTGATTGGAATTCTCCTGACCAAAAACAACTCACCAACAAAGCATTTGGTGAAAAGGATTTACAAAGCTCTGTCCTTTCCAGGTGGCTAATTACAGTTTTTCTCAGTTGCTTAAACACATTTCTTGAAACCTCCACCCATTTTCTCAAAACCTTAAACACCAATCCAAAAATTCAAACTACATTCACAAAACCCCAGACTTTCCTATCAAAAATCAAACTATCACCTCAAAACCACTTATCCTGTGTTCAAAACCAAACACTGTATTCAGATCATACACACAGCAAGTCAAAATATATTCACCACAGAGTATTCGCTAGACACTACATTCAATACAGTTTTTCCCAATTGCTAAAACACAAAAGCCAATTCTCTAAACCAAATGACCAGTTCTCTAAACACATTTAATACAACTAGCCCCCATTTGCCAAAACCATAAACACATTTCACATGAAGACACAATTCGCAAAACACAATCCTCCTTTTCTCATAAATCTAAACACATTTTGTCTTGCTAAAACACAAGTTGCAAAAAACTCTTCTCAAATTCTCAAATTAAAGCTCATGTGATGCAAAATGCTTGCCACAGTCAGCAAAATTTGAACACAATGAACATACCTGGCTTCATTCATTAAACACAACGACTCAAAATTGAAGACACTTGTTGCAAATGATGTGACCACACCTATAAAAGCCAGTTCAGAGTGCACAGTTTGCTGAAGGTTCCAAACGAACACAATGGACGGAGGCAGAGTCAGAGGAAGAGGAGCAGGCCCAGGAGGAAGAGGAGCAGGCCCAGGAGGAAGAGGGGCAGGCCCAGGAGGGAGAGGAGCGGGCCCAGGAGGAAGAGGAGCAGGCCCAGGAGGAAGAGGAGCAGGCCCAGGAGGAAGAGGAGCAGGCCCAGGAGGGAGAGCAAGACAAACTCGCACCATCATTACAGGCGATATGCGAGCAACAGTCATTGACCATGTCATTGTCCATGGCATGACAATGGCTGAAGCAGGACTAAGAGTCCGTACAAACTTGAGTAGGTTCTCAGTGGCCACCATTATCTCGACGACAACACAGCTCGACGACGTGATGCCGCACAATGAATGTGGTGTGTGTGTGTGTGTGTGTGTGTGTGTGTGGTATAGTTCCATAGATAAATAAAAAAACATCACACCCTGAACATTGTTTTCAATGAGTATTGTTGTGTGTAATGGATCCTCTGTAGTGTTTGCATTGAGTTATGATACAGTACCGTAGTGTACATACTGTATTTTCTGTAGATTTACATACTGTTCATATGAAACACACAAATCTATGAATGCCCAAGACTCTACAGTGATATATTCTGAGAACAGATACTGTAAGGTTTCTAAAAATGTGTTTTGGCAGTTCTCACACACTGAACATTGTGTTTTCAGTTGTTTTGTTGTAGTCTGTAATGATGCGTATAGTGTTTAACATTTTTGCAGGCTTTGAGCAGCTGTTTTGGTGTGAAAGTTTGAGTTTTGAAGAGAGAAGGTGTGGTTTTGTTTATGTAGCTTTAGAAAAGTGTGTTGTGTTTAGAGTTTGGGGAAAATGGAGGAAAGTTTTGTGAAATGTGTTTTAGCAATTGAGAAAAACTGTAATTTAGGACACAGCAACCAGGGCATGTAGTTAACAGAAAATGTTTATTGTAAATGCATTTAGCAAAAACTTATCGTAGTCAAAGTGATATCTACATTCAGCACTTTCATAACAAAAACTAAAAAAGCTAAATGAAAAGCACATTACTGCACAATCAAAGTCACTGAGATTCATTCTCCAACATCAGTCTTTGTGCAGGGTCCGGCCAGAGGACTTCATCCACGTCACAGCTAATATTTTCCCTTGCCAGGCAACGGGGGAAAAACCCTCTGGTGTGCTGAGCCCAGCCTTGACAAGACTCCACAGTTATATATCATCACAGGCCTGTTCCATTGCCTGCAATACATTTGCCCTGGTGTGTCATAGACCTTCCACCGCTACGCAGAGAAAAACTCGGGAAGGGGCTGTAAGGTGGAAGGAAAACCATTATGAAGCGCTGGTTGTTGGTGAACCACTCACGTATCAGGACAGCACGGTGAAAGCTCACATTGTCCCAAACTATGACATAATACAGGATGAACTGCTTGCTGATGCAGCTGCTCACGCGCAGCCATAATATCCTGTAGACCACCCAGAAATGTAAGGAAATGTTCAGTGTTATATGTCCCCAGGTTTGCATGACGGTGGAGAACCCCCCAGTTACTTATGGCTACACAAAGGGTGACATTGCCACCACGCTGGCCAGGGACTTCCACAATGGCATGTTGACCAATTGTGTTCCTGCCTCTCTGCCTCCTTTTCGCCAGATTGAACCCTGCTTCATCTATGAAAATGTATTCATGGGGCCTTTCAATGTAAACGTAGCAACTGCAACTACTAGCCTACAGTAACAGTAGGCCTATGAGCATAGAATTGTACTGGAAGCATCAGTGCTGAAAGTGTGTGTAGGTTACACTTACTTGCACATACTGATATCTTAGATCTTTGGCTTTTGCTGAGTTGTGATCAAAGGGTACTCTGTACACTTGTTTCATGCTAAGTCTGTTGCGTGTGAGGACACAGTCAATAGTTGACAGAGACACACTGTTGATTCCATCAAAGTTGGCATTGTCTTCAATCACTCTCTGCCGGATTTCATGGAGTCAGATGGCATTATTTTGAAGGACCATGTCAACAATGAGTGCTTCTTGTTGTTGGGAGAAAAGAGCAGTCCTTCCACCCCCATATGGTCATCTTTCAATTCTACAAAGGGGAATATGCACTTACAAACGTATACAGCCAGTAAAAATAGTATTGTAATAAACATTACAGTACTTACAGTATAGTATACTGTATGTCAAATGTTGTACAGCAAGAAACAATTATCTGTTCTCTTCTCTGAATGTCCTGATGATGCTGGACACAGAGAATCTGCTCAAATTGGGTTGGACTCTTTGTTCTGCTTCCCTCATTGTCATCCCATAAACAACAACATTGTGTACAATAGTTGCGTGGATTTCATCAGTAATGATTGTTCTTGGTCTTCCTCGGCCTCTTCCTCCTTGCCCACCACCTCTCACACAAACTCTTCCTCCTCTGCCTCTCTGTATGTTTCCATCCACCTGTGCGCTCCGAACTGAGTTTTATCCCGCCCAATTGGTCTGATCACATCATTAGAAATATGTGTGTTACATTTTTAGTTGTTGTATGTAACAGGTGACAACTGAGTTGGAGTTGTGTTCACATTCTGCTGCCAGTGTTCACAATTTTACAACACAAGTGTATCACAGTGTGAAACGTGTTTAGTGACTGAGAATGTGTTTAAGGTTTGGCAAGAAAGAGCGGATGAGTTTTGCAAATTGTGTCTAAGTACCTGAACAGTGTTTACGGTTTGGCCAAAAGAGTGTTTGATTCGACAAATGAGTTTAGGCCACTGAGAATTTGGTTCAGAGAATGGGGTTTAGTGTTTTAGCAATTGAGAAAAACTGTAGTAAGCCCTGCTTGTTTGCCTCTCTGACTGCTTAGTGGATATGCTTTGTGATGCAAAACACTGTTTTCTGTGCTTTCTGTTGAGTGTAGCACTCTTTAGATGTGGTCTGGTCATCAGTAATGCTACCACGTATTTAAATACTTCACACATATGTGGGTAATTTGCAAATGTAAGAGGCAGAAATCTGTAATTATTCTCTGTTGGTAAATATGGTATAATGGGATGTTGACCGAACCTGTCGTTACTCATGAACACCACGGTCCAGTCCTCCATCTTGCTGTGTGGAGTGAAGCCGTATCCATTTCAAAATTCATTGGAGACTAACAACAATGTTGATCATCTAACATGCTTAAAATGTCTGTTATATTGTGATGTACAGGTACATTGTGTTTTGTTTATAATACAATTAGGATAAGAAGGGATGAATGTGGAGGATAAAAGAGCAGGCAGAATGAGAGAGAGGAGAAAGAGGGATAATTGTTATTGTAACCTTTGACCTGCTGTTTCCCCAACCACAAGAGAAGGCAGTGACCTTCTAAGGGGATTATGACATGTGCCGAGCAAATTCCAAATCTGCTTTCAACGTTCCGTTAATCTGTGCTATTCCATTATTTTGTGAGGGAAGATGCAACCTGTGAAATACCGACCGACGTCATTGGTCTGAATGAGGGAGAGCAATGGGATTACATGTTTAAATCTGTGTTAGCCGCCCTGACGTCATCATCATCATCATCATGGATGATGACCCAGAGAGAGGTGAGTGAATATGACTGAATCAGAATCTGCAGAATTTGATTGGCTTGATTGGTTTGAATATTATGTTGTTGTTGTTGTTGCTTTTTTACAGGTGTCAGCTTGCGCTAAAACAACAGCGATGCGGTAGATGATTACTTTTTGAGTTTTAGTTTAGTTTAGTTTTTTCCAGGAAAAAATATCTGGGGCTATTCATAAAACATTCGGGGCCCGAGCCCCCAATGTCCAGGACTAACAACGTGCCTGACAAGTAGTCAGTTCTATAAAAGCCAACGGTTTTAACTGAGAATTTTGCTAGTTTGTAAAGTAGATTGTATTGCCACTGAAACCAATGGTTGATTTTCTTTTCTCACCACAGCTGGCCACACCAGGTGACCAAGATTCAGTGGTTCAGCTGGCACGGCGGGACACCTAGTGGCCACTCATGTTACAATTGTAGTTCTGCTCAAAAAGACAATTCCTCAATGTAATTCAAATGGCAGAGTTGGTATTTACAATTTTTACAATTACTTGAATTTTTTAATATACAAATTCATGGCTTGTTCATCATATATATATATATATATATATATATATATATATATATATATGTTACGTCTGGACTTTTACGACAGTTGGACTTTACTACAGTGCCGTGTTCTGTTTTGTGTTATGACGACTTACGTTATGTGGTTAACACGTTGTTGATTAAATGGAGTAAGCTCCGACTTGAGCTCTGAGTTTCAGTCTCCGTTATTAAACATAACAATATACAGTATATATATATATAATATATATATCAGGCACGTGCCGTGAGCTTTTAGATTGGGTAAGCATAAGATATAGAAATATCAGTGAAAGCAGTTTCAAGGAAATGTAATTTTGATGCCCTAGAACCCGCTAATAAACTGTAGGGTCACGTTGTGATCAGATTACCAAAAATAAAAAAAACTGTTGCCAGTTTCGACTATATCAGGGGTGCTCATTGTTCAATCTTTTTTGAACCAAGATCTTTTCAAGTAGCCAACCTGCTGAAATCTTCAACTCCAGTTTCAACATCGCAAACCCACACACGCACAACACAGACACACACCGTTTCCATCCTCCATAGTAAACTCACAACACACTTTCTTTTCACACTTTTGTCACACAGGCACTTGAAATCACATCACAAACCCTCCCTCTCTATCTCTCTCAAACACTTTTGGTCCAGAACCACTGGCACGGACAGCGACACTGGCATTAGGCCTATCTCAGCGATTTATTAAGCAGCTCTCTCTCCAAACACAACGGCACAGGCCTATATTCAAAGGTAAAAGCAGAGGAAGTATTAAATAAGGAGCCATAACCAGCAGTACAGCAGTACTCAAACCATATAAACAAGCACAGATCGCCACCAGCCTCGCGAATCATATAAATCATATAAACCGCTCATACCAGGCTTGCTGTAGCCCCTAGCGACTCTCCCTTTCTGGGTGTGAAGATCGGTGATCGGTGAGCGGTGGCTTCGGGCGGCCTTTAGCCAGTAGTTGTGTTTTTGAGCTAGCTGGCATAAGCTATTCTGCCGGGCGAGAGAAAGTAAGGTGAAATGTTAAGTGAACTTGAAAGTGATAAGAGCCAATCAGTAGCTCTTATCGGAATGAACGAACTACTGATTGGCTGGTAAGCATGCTTACCCTGGCCACATTAAACAGCGGGCTGAGGCATCGAAAAAAATAAAAAAGACATTTTCACGCATTCGAATGTACGCGAGGGAAAGCAGAGAGAGAAGTGCTTATAATGCAATGCAAGCAAGCAGAATAGCGAGTGCTTACTCCTGCAGGTGGCGCCAAAATGAATGACTCCTGCTGCCCTGGGACCTAAAATACGACTCTTTTAATGAAAACAAACAAACGGTTACATGCACTTTTATTTTAATATTTTCACTGTCCTTTTTAATTTTTTCGTTGGGTAAGCACTGCTTACTATGCTTATATGGACGACACGTCCTTGATATATATATATATTTAGATCAGACGATAGTTAAGCATTTCTTTTATTTCTATAAAGCGTCATATGGAAATGTCTGGGCTGTGAGAAAAGCACAGGAGTTGTTCTAGACGAGAGCTAAAACTGAGCATGATCTGTGGGCGGACAGAAGCAGGACGGCGAGGAGGAAGTATGCATTTTTGGTCAATTAGAGACACACGCTACCACAATTGAAATTAATCAGTCATTGGTCCACACTCACCTATTACCATTACACAGCCCTCTTGCTCTCCAATATTTAAGCAGAACATGGATAACAGTTTCCTTTTTATGTTCTGCCAGAATGCACCAAGTAAGTCACTTTGTGTGTATTCAGAATTTGAGGACTTAGAGTACAGCATGTGCTGTCTTGATGACATTCTCCGACACCTATAATCTGGAATGTTGTCAATGAACAGGTTGCAATACTCTAGAGACACACTCACAGACGGACATGTTATGTCTAGGACAAGCTTGCTTTGGGCCTACAGAATATTGCATATAGTCCTTGCTTCGTAAATAGGATATGGGGACATTAGTCAGACATTGACAGACTCTAGATTAGAGTTGATTAGATTAGATTAAACGTTATTGTCATTGCAGAGTACCAGACAACGAAATGCAGTTTAGCATCTAACCAAAAGTGCAAATAGTGATATAAAACATGATAGTGATAAGAAAAAAGGTGATAGGTGGTAGGCTACAGTATAGCAAGTACGGTAGTTAGAGGTAGCCTATAGGAGATGGATACATGGTACATGGAAGCTATGTACAGTATTGTGTATACAGATGTATAAATTAGAGGCTATATTAAAAAAGGTATGTAGGGCCTACACATGTGCAAACTCTCTCTTCTTACAAACTAATCAGGAGTAGGCTTAATTCAAGCATGAATCATTTTTACTTTGAGGTAGTTGCTTCATATTGTGTGTGTGTGTGGGGGGGGGGGGGAACTCACGTCAATTATATAAAACAAAACAATATCATCACATAACAGTCCTGTGCTTAATGAAGCTAACTCTGACATCCTCTGGTACTCCCATGTCAAACCAGCCCCACACCATGATGTAACCCCGCCTCCTAAGGAAATGGGAGCGCGGACACGTGATTTATTTGCCAAAATTCACTTATGGGTGCGTTCGTCAACAACGCTCTGAGAGCGCCGGAGCGCACACTGGGTTCAACGTCATAAAGGAACCAAATCATTTGATTGGACAAGAGGCATTCCGTGAGTGCTGATCAGATTTCCATAGCGATTTTACGAACGCACCCCCATGGCGGATTTTGGTCAGTGAATGATCCTCTCCCTGGCGCTTTTCCTCCAACGATTCCTGAACCCTACCCTGGGTCCTAAACCCCACACTGGGGACGGACAGTGGTGGAGCTACCCGCGCACGGAGAGAGTGGGAAGACATCAACCCGTTTCTTTTTGGAATACGTCTGTTCAAGGTATCTCTCCTATCAAATGAAAACATGCACCCTTGTATAGTTCAGCGCTCGGTTGTAGAAGAGAGACTTGTCTGACTTGGTTATGATGTATTCAAACTCCTCATACGAAGGTGAACTTATCCGTGTTGTGTTTCTTGGTAGGGCTATGACACTTTTCTCCCAAGTGTTACCAACGCTTATATGTTTGCTGGGGATAGGTTACAGAGATACTTACCTATCATTATTCCATGAGGTGTCAGATATGACATTATCGGACGTCATTAAGGATGTGCGGGAGAAACATGCGTGCAAACTGTTACATTGTTCCAATAAGAGCACTAGTTGAACATGATGGGGACTGTCTTTGATTAAATGCATGTTTTCAAACAGACGGGTCTTGTTTATCTTTTCTTAATCTCTCCTCTCGTATGGACTACCTGGTTGTGTCATTTAGCGTGTTTGAACTTTCATTAAGCAGGCTTTACCTTCATGTTTCTCAGTGCTCTATATCTCAGTGTTTTAGGCATGAATCAGAGCCTATTCGTTTTTTTTTTCCAGCCATGGGGAGATAGTCTGGCCGATCTCTTACTCAGATAGTCATGAATAGCTGGGATGAGTGTCACCATCATGTGTTGGGCCAAGTTGATGTTGATGGTGATGGGTTGGCTTTGAAATTGATCAGTCACTGTATTTCTGACACTTAAGAGTAGTAGCCTACAACTCGTGACGTTAGAATTATAAGGTTCTATCTCAATTTTTGGTCAAAATTGAGTTTTTTTTTATACATAATCTGATCCATTAGGTGTTTATTAATGCCTGTGTGGTGTTATTTTTTTTTAAATGTTGACATTTTTTAGTTAGTAATTAATAAAATACAAAGCTTCCATCTCACAGAACATAATGGAATGTAAAAACGTTGACGCTCAATATCTCTGAACTGCCCTAAACGGAGATAGAACCTTATAATTCTAAGCTCACGAACTGTCAATAGTGCATCAGTTGTGATAGGACATCCAAACATGTCTGATATTGAGGTGATAGTGTAGGCCTACATCTAACAGAATGATGTGTTGTTCTGCTCTTCTCCAGTAATAGGTTTGAATAAGTGTACCATATGATTGTGTTTGAATGTGCATGTTCATGGGTTTTTGTTCAAGCATGTGTGTGTGTGTGTGTGTGTGTGTTGATGTTAGCCTTGTATGTTTGTCCAAGCTTGTCAGTGCATGTCTGTGGGTGCACATTTTGTGCTTGACTTATGACATGTGTAGTAGCCTCTGTACACAGCTGCTGTGATTATTCAGTGAAAGCCTGTATGTATGAGTTTGTCTAACCGATGTGCATTTGTATGTTTGACTTTTGGGGTTTTCTGTTGTTTGTGTGGTTGTTTGAATGTGCAATGTCACTCCTTCATTCAGGTTAGGTGACATCAGTGGATGAGCTTTTGAGTCGTTGGCCTCATGCTGAAGTGTAAACACACTAATCTCTGCTCTTGCGACTAGCTGCTAGCGGAAGCTGTTCCTTCCACATTCCAGCTCCCAAGGACTGGTGTTCCGGACTCGTAAATTCCTGGTCTCACAGGAAGAAGGTCATAGAAGCCTTCCAAGAACTTGGCATAGAGGACCTGATATTTAATGACGGCTCAACCTTGGGAATGAACGGTGTTACAGTAGTTTGAGCCCATGACTACAGTTTAAGAAGAGCAGTTCTGTCAACGTTCCATGCTAATCAATACTGTTCTTTGATTGATGATGAACATTAATGTATGATATATTGCAGTTGCCAGATAGTGCTGCGGTGTAGCTGAAGCTCTGAATGCAGTTGCCAGGTGGTGCTCTGGTGTGTATTTATGATCAAATCTATATATAAATATTATGAGACACATGGGTGGAGTGATTGGTAGTTTTTCGATTATTTTAATTTTGATATCTCCAAGTCATGAGTTTTACAATGCTTTATTTGACAACCAGTGTGAAAGCCTGTGTCTTGGAAGACCTCATCACCTGGCATTAAAAAACCCCGTCATAAATCAAGATCCGAACACTTTAGATACCAGATAGAAGGGGTCTGATTTTATTACCTGGGGGGGGGGGGGGTATTCCATCAACATTGCTAAAGGAAAATCCAGGCTTATTTCGATAAGTCTTACCAAACTTTACCTATCAAACATATTTCACGAGACATTTCTATGTCACGAAATTAATCAAAATAAGCCTGGATTTTCCTTTAGCGACGTTGATGGAATACCCCCTAGGTATAAAAGGGGTCTCGTTTTGATGACTGGTATAGAAGGCATCTGATGCCAGGTATGGAGGGGATCTTCTGATAGCTAGCTATCGAAGAGGTCTAATGTTGATACCAGCTACAGAAGGGGTCTTCTGATTACCAGGTATAGAAGGTGTCTCCGAGTGTTGAGGGTCTGATAATTACCCAGGGTTCACCCTGCACCCGGCCTGTGGCGCATCCATCCCATTGTGCTTTGTCAGGACTTGGCCTGTCTAGCACAAAATTGGCGCTTCCACATAATCCTAGAACCTTCCCTCAGAACCTGCAATTACCAAGAGCTGGCAATTGGATAACGCTTGCTTGTTTGTTGAAGTTTGTTGACGTTGTCACTCTAATGGACGCTAATGGTCTATTAGCTTGTGTCTTGCTTGGAGACAAGGTGACATGAGCCCTCGGTGAGCACACAAAACCAGCGGGGCTGAGTAAACAGTTAAGCCTAGCCTATGTAATCCACTCCCCTGCTTACTGCACCAACTCTGCAGAGAGAGGATTGACAAGGGGTGGGTGAGAGGGCGCTAGAGAAGGATAGAGAACCAGTCGAGGGAACTATGAGGTGGAAAGGGAGGGAGAAGGATGGGATGAGTGTGGGAGGAAGAGGACGGAGATCAGTTTAGTTTTAGTTGGGGAGAGTATGGAGTGGACGGAAGGGAGAGTGACAAAAATGGAGCCGAAGAGACTCCTATTCCCTCGTAGGGGTGTAACGGATCACCTAACTCACGGATCGGATCGTGTCACGGTTTTTGAGTCACGGATCGGATAATTTTTTCGGAGCAACACAAAACATAAAAAAAATAAACTTTTTCCTTGAATTCTGTAAAAACACCACTTTTACTGTGTAAAACCCAACAACATTCAAGATGTCAAAACTGGTATATATATGTGTGTATATATATATGTGTGTGTATATATACACACACATATATATATATATATATATATATACACATATACACACATACACACATATACACACATATACACACATATACACACATATATAGGGTTAGGGTTAGTGCTCGTGCACGCGCATGACACACGCACTGGCGCTCAAAACAAAGACGAGATAAAAGCAGAGTAGGTGATTTTATATAGAAGGTGATCAAATACCAAGATATCCTAAGGCTACAGCTGCAGCAGAACGTGGGGAACGCGCATACATACAGCACTGAACATAGGTTAACGTATAATATACATGTAACTGACAGATACGCCCAAGACACTCTCACACACACACACACACACACACACACACAGCAAGATCATCAGTTCATCGAATATGAAGTACACGAGAGATAATCAGCTCATCGAATATGAAGTACACAAGAGTAGAGTACACATGGAACCGGGAACACGCATACAGCACTGAACAACATCCGTAGAATATAAACTTGTGACTGACAGTCACATACATACATACATACATACATACATACATACATACATACATACATACACACACACACACACACACACACACACACACACAATGAAAAAAAACCGCCTAACGTTACTCATTAACTGTTTACCCAAGTAAAATCACAGTGTGACAGTCAGATGGAGCATTCGGTAAACAACCAACAGCAAGGTAATGCTATCAGCTGAGTTAAATAAACCAACTCTTACCTTTGATGACACCGACATGAGCCCTGTTTACCCTTACCTCCGCCGTTCTGTTCGTGATGATTTTAGAGGCAATAGATTATTTTTGCCCCGCGCATATTGTCCTGTAATTAGACCATGCGACCACAGCACGTGTCACTTATTGTCCAAATGTTCCCTGAATTTTAGCTGCATGTTTTTCCAGCATGTAAATCCGTTGTCAATAAAAATTCGACTCCCCTTCTTTTCCCCTGCCAATACTGTGTCGTTAATGACATTTTCCAACGTTTATGCTATGAATAGTTCGAAGCTAGCGTTAGGTGCGAGGCTGCTCGGTTAACCCATTTGCGGGAACATTATTTGTTTCACAAAATAGCCTGATTTAGTTGACCATGAACATCAGAGACTACATTACAAATGTTTATTTAAAATACTCTATACTGAGCACTGGTATAAGAACATGAACCAGAGAACAGCAGTAAATGCAATAACCCACAGTCATCGCTGATGATGTTCCATTTTCGATTAGGATATGGGATTAAAGGGACCGGCGAAGAGAAGAGAGGGAGAGGAGAGGGATTTCCTGAAATCCAAATGTCCCGCTAAATTTGGACCAATCACAAAACTGTTTTGCAAGCGCGTCGCCTCGCGCACAAGGACAACACAAACCGAGACGAGGTTAATTGCAACATTGTAACATATTGTAACTTACTACACCCTTAATCGGAACAAAATGTAGGTCTGAAAGCGGCCTACATCTAGCTTCAATCAAGCTTCAAGCTTTCTGTTCTCCGGTCATAATACCTCGCTGCCTTTCTCGTTGCGCAGCCTGAATCAAAGTGGACAGAATCAATTAGTGGCGGAGAAAATGTATTTGTGGCGGCCCGCCACGAATCAATGCATATAGAGGAAACACTGCGTCTGCTTCTGGACAGGCCTGAGAGAGGGCTAGCTAAGGGAGCTGTCATTCAGAAAGCCCAGCAGACACCAGGGAAAGTGGTCACTTCCTGATTTTTGTTAGCCTCAAAATAGAGGCTTTTGTCTCTGTGGCCTAACGCGGGGGGGGGGGGGGGGATGTTAGGGCCGTCACCGCAGAGACACGCTCAGTTTACGATCAGTGGAGAGGAGGTCTGGAGGTTAGTCTACATGTCGTGACAGAAATGTCATTTCCCTTTAGAACATTTCTACTGGAGAATAGAGCATTACACAACATGACAGCGAAAATAATAAGAATAAGTTGGGAAAAAATGTATATGAATGACTAGCCTAACAATGTTCACGTCCTGTAGGTTTTTAGTTTGCCGTATCTGGCTGAGAGGAGATGGTGGTAGGGGTAGTAACCCTCGAGCCCTGGCAACATTCCTAGTATTTCACTGTGTGGACTGCCCCATTGCTAGAGAGAGTTGAGTCGTTTTAACTGTCCCATCACCGGCTGGAAAATGGACTACGACAGGAAGCTTGGTGGAAAGTCTGGCTGCCATTATTATATTTGCATTCCTCCATGAAATAGTTGGCAGACTGTGTGGATGTATGGAATGAAGTATTGGAACTGGAGCTATTTCCTAAGAGTGCATGTTGAGGCAGAGCTGTTTTATATGGCCTAACTTTGGACTAAACTGCTGTTTGAAATCAGTGCAGGGATGACAGTTGGATTTTCCACGGTTGTTTAGTTGTTCCGAAATGTTGAGTAATGTTGTTCTTTTTGTTGCAACAGTTGTTTTGGGGCGTTGTAGTGTACTGTGAACTATGAAGTCAAAATGGCCACTCTTTAGTGGTCACTCGTCCTGGGATGAGCTCAGTTGGGTCAATGTAGTGCAACGTTTTGAATCATACCTATCGAACTATCTACGTTTCTCGAAAAATATTTTTGGAACATGTTTGCTCTCGTTTTCACTCATGCAAAAAATTGCAATTGTGAGTTGAGTCTTGTACAGCTATTATGACATCTACAGAGCTTTTGACAGCCACGGCCACTTTTCATAACACATTTATTATGGAAAAATGTCATTTAAAAAAAATAATAATTTTGTTTTAACAGATTGAATGATTTATAATGGGCACTGTACCAAAATATACTTCCATCCAGGGAAAGTCCTGCTTTAAAGTTGGCTGCGTTTTCTTCATCCTGGACTCACCCCAGGTGTGAGACACACCTCCCCCTATTCTCTCTTGTGTCAACACGCCACGCTCCCCGTGCCCTGCCAGGTCTCAATATCACACGCCACACTCCCCCGTGCCCTGCCAGGTCTCAATATCACCCAGCTATTGAATATCCATGTTTGGATATCCACAAATATCCATTGTCTGAATGCTGCTGCCTGTCCCTTTCTTGTAAACGGTTTGATGGATGCCATTCCTACTGTGGCTGGTCGCCAGTGACTGATTGCGAATATTCAGCGAATGTCCTGTCATGTCAGATAGGGTGTCACTTTCCCCCTCGGTACAGTCGGGATCTCCCCACACCCCGCCACCCCCCTCCGCCTCTGTTGCACTGCCTCCCAAGTGCCCTCCCCCCCCCCCCCCTCCCAAGTGGCCAATCGGCAACAATGTGCTCAGACAACCATGTCTTCAAATTGACTAATTAACAGCTGGACATGCCTCAAGATGCGAGAGCAGGTACTGAAAGTTTAGGTCATCGCTTCGCTCGGGTTCCCCCCCTCATTTTGGGCCTGCTACCCTGAAGCGGTGGTCTCTGTAGGTAAATGTGACGCATGATGTCTGTGTCTGTGTCTGTGCCTCTCTCTCTCTCTCCCTCTCTCTCCCTCTCTCTCCGCTCTCTCGGGAAAACAATTCCACAACAACAACAAAAACACATTAACGTGTCCAATCCTCCATGCCATTCTCGATACACATGTGAGAGTGTGTCCACGGCTGCTTATCATACCCCCCCCCCCCCCCAACCCCCCAGAGTGAATTATTCATAGTCAATTAGGCCTCGGAGGCAGCGGCTGTCTTAACACGGGAACTGCATTTCAATGATTAATTTGGTGCGCTATGCGGGGCCCTAATTGTTGTTTACCACTCACGATCCCGAACCACATGGTATTTCTATGCCGTCATGACGATTCTCGTACTGCTGGCGGAAATTGGCTTTTTTCGAGAGCCATATTTCTGTCAAGTAACACGAAAACATTTCTTCGGCTGTAATTCCTGTCCAATCTGTCTGTCAAGTCTGAAGGATGTGTAAGTGGTATTGGAGTAGAGTAAGAGGTAGAATAGATAGTTCAGACTGATAGTTACTGCCAGTTGATGTTGTCTCTCTGTTCATATGCCCCCCACCCCCCTCCTCCCCTCCTCCCCCAACTCTACCTGTCACGGAAGCTTCCCTCCACACTCATCCTAGCCGGGTCGACTCAACCACGTCACGTCTCCTTTAGAGACGTTCCTGCCAGTGTGACCTGGTGTGTGAGGACACGGTGACGCGCTGTGAAAGCGCAGTGCAAACGGGCGTGTGACTGACACAAATAGGGCTGGGTTGAAAATAGAGGCACGGGACGTTTGGAATTCTCTCACGCCTCACGGCTCGGCAGATCAGAACGACAAAGCCGACACCCCCCCCCCCCCACCACCAGGATACCTCCAGGTCATACTGTATCTATGTTGCCACAGATGCGCACACACACACTCTTATTCAACATCCACACACGCACATCCACTCTTATTACACACACACACACACACACACTCACACACACACTCACACACACACACTCTTATTACACACACACACACACACACACACACACACACACACACACTCTTAGTCGACACCCACACACACACACTCTTAGTCGACACACCCACACCCACACACACACACACACACACGCACACACACACTCACACACACACTCTTATTCCACACACACACACACACACACACACACACACACACTCTTAGTCGACACACACACACACACACACACACTCTTAGTCGACACACCCATACCCACACACACACACACACACACACACACACACACACACACACACACTCTTAGTTGACACACACTACACACACACACACACACACACACACACACACATACACTCTTAGTGGACACACCTACACACACACACACACACTCACACACCCACACATACACAAACACACACACACACACACACACTCACACACCCACACGTACACACACACACACACACACATACACTCTTAGTGGACACACCTACACACTAGGGCTGCACGATTTGGGGGAAAAATCGAATTGCGATTATTTGGACAGATATCGCGATTGCGATTAATTTGCGATTATTATTTTTTTAAATAGCAAAAAACAAAAAAAACAAAAAAGGGAGTTTTTGTAAAGTGTGGCCATATCTCCGGCTAGGAAGGTCGTATCAACTTGCAGTTTGTTTGTACGTCTTCAGGGGACTTAGAGGCTCCCTCCTCTAGCACCCCCACAGCCCGAGCTACGAGTAAAAGAACTAAACTTACATTGGGTTGCTTTAAAGTTGGGTTGCTTTAAAATCAAGCTTCAGATTAAAACATGTGATGGAGCATTACTAACCTGACTCAGGTGGTTTGTTTCACACAACCATCTAGGAAAGCTTAATTGGAAGCTGTTTGGAAAAGGGCAGGTACTTTCAAAAAATACTTGGCAGGTGATTGGATGAATCTGTCTATCACCTATTTTCAGAGAGCATTACCACATGATACCATCAAACTATTAACTGCTCTAATTCTAATGCAAGGATGAGAACTTAAAAGATATGAATTGTATATATGATAACCTCATCTCATCTAGACAGGTGGCTACTTTCTAAGATGATCCAGCTATTAAAATGATCATTTGGGGATACACTGTGACTATAACTGAAAGGACCACATCTAGATGACTCGGTCAACAGTCGAACTGATGAATGATAGAATGGTGGTCTCTGACTATGGAGCACAGACACACGTCACCTTGACTTAGGAATCTGTGACATACTTCAGCCCACGGCTAGGCTAGGCTAACCTCTGCGTCTTTAAAGCCGGCTGGTATGAACGAATGGTATGAGGTTATGCATACAGGACACATTCATGTTTGACAACAGAACAGTTAACTTCCATGTATCCATAAGCCTGCTATACTATATAAACACCAACCCGCAGGTTGCTGAGACTGTCAACTCTGTGTCTGTACTTTAACGCCGGGTTAGCATGAGTAGCTAAGCTAAGCTACCGTCTCGAAGGCTACAAGTTAGCTAAGCTAAGTTTAAGGCTGGACTAACAGCACCGACATGCACTTGGCTGGTACAGTTAGTATAGTGAAATTGTACACTTACCTGTCGCAATTATAACATACTAACGTTTATCATACGTCCAGTAAGCCATGTGGTGTCTAATTGTCTCCGTTACGTTAGCCCAAAGTCTCATAATAATTGGACTGACTGTCGTGACACAACCTATGCCTGCGTTCGTAAATTCGCTCTGAGAGCGCCGGGTTCAAAGTCATAAAGAGACCAAGTAATTTGATTGGACAAGAGGCATTCCATGAGTGCTGATCAAATTTCCAAAAGAGGTTTTAATCTCAATGTGACTTCCTGGTAAAATAAAGGTAAAAAAAAAAAAAAAAAAAAAAAAACGCAGGCAAATCGCAGGCTTTGCGATTAGCTAATCGCATCATTTCAAATCGCGATTTCGATTTAAAATCGATTAATCGTGCAGCCCTACTACACACACACACACACCCACACATACACGAACACACACACACACACACACACACACACACTCACACACCCACACATACACACACACACACACACACACACACACACATACACTCTTAGTGGACACACCTACACACACACACACACACCCACAAACACACACACACACACATACACACACACACACATACACACACACACACATACACACACACACACACACACACATACACACACACACACATACACACACACACACACAAACACACACACACATACACACACACACACACACACACACCCACACATACACGAACACACCCACACACACACACACACACACACACACATACACACACACACACAAACACACACACACACAAACACACACACACATACACACACACACACACACACACACACCCACACATACACGAACACACCCACACACACACACACACCCACACATACACGAACACACACACACACACACACACACACACACACACACACACATACACACACACACACACACCCACACATACACGAACACACCCACACACACACACACACACACACACACACTCCCACTAGGGATGCTCCGATCTGGATTTTTGGGGCCGATACCGATCACCGATTTTTTTCCTCAAGATCAACCGATACCGATACCGATACCGATTTTTAAAAAAATACATAACTGTAGGCCTACTGACTGGATAGCCTACATATTTTTTGCTTTTTAGACAAAAGTTTTGATCCATTAGGCACCAAGCAAACGCAGACCCATTTTTATGGCATAGTAAAAGTCTGGCCTATCACCCAGTTAGGGCCTGAAGCCCAAGTCAGTCGATATGGCTGTATAAAAGACATCATAAACGTGGCCTTCATGGTTTACATACTGTTACGTCCTCCTATGTTTTCTGTTCAGTTATCTGTCTTCCCCAGGGGAAAGAAAAAAAAAAAAAAAAAAAAAAGATCGGTTTTTGCGATCGGCCATTTTTACCGATCACCGATCGAGTCATTTGGAGTGAAATCGGCCGATTTAAATCGGTGGCCGATAAATCGGAGCATCCCTAACTCCCACACATACACGAACACACCCACACACACACACACCCACACATACACGAACACACCCACACACACACACACACACACACACACACCCACACATACACGAACACACCCACACACACACACACACACACACACACCCACACATACACGAACACACCCACACACACACACACACCCACACACACACACACATAGCTGAGTTGACGTCTCAAGCTTCTCCTTGTTTGTGAAGCAGGAGGTAGCGGTGTAAGTACTGCCTGGCTCTGCCGTGTCGTGTCTCTCCACTGTAGCTTCCGAGGCAGCAGGGGGACGTTGCACACTCCATTTAACACTCGCACCCACGTAGGGACACAACCAGGCCTGCAGCCTGCAGCCTGTCTCCACAGAAAACACACACACTTTAGTTGAAGATGTTTTCCTTTTGTAGCGTCTGTTAAAGAGGGCTGAGGCCCATCAGATCTCTGGCACTTGGTTTAAATGCCATTGGCAACAATGCGGTCATTGGAAATGAGAGGGTGAGGTCAGGATGTTTACTGTGTTTCTGTGTTCATTCATAAGTAAGAGATCCTAACGGAACACTGACGGCTGTCAATGTTTTCACAAGGTTTTTATACGTGTACAAATTTAAAGACCCTGAAATAAAAGCAATGCTCTGTGTTTGCACAGCAACATTTTCCTATGAAATCATATTAAAGCACTTCTCTCCAAATTGTTCTCCGCATCAAAGTTCCAGAGCTTTTTTGACCCTTGCCATTGGACAGCATCGACACCGTTGGAGTTGTGATGGCAACATTTCTGCGAAGGACTGTGGGAGTAGCCACTGGCCCCTCCATCCTCCATGTAAGCCCAACCACCCTCAACCTAGAATATCTAAAGGTGATATGTCCATTATGATAGAAACTGCCTTCTTTAAACTCTTTACTCCAGTACTTTAGTCCAGTATACTTTACTCCTAATCTTTTATATTCCAGTATGCTTTAGTTCTAGTCTAGTCTATATTTTAGTCCTAGTCTTTATATTCCAGTATACTTTAGTTCTAGTCTAGTCTAGTCTATACTTTAGTCCTAGTCTTTTTTATTCCAGTATACTTTAGTCCTAGTCTTTATATTCCAGTATACTTTAGTTCTAGTCTAGTCTAGTCTATATTTTAGTCCTAGTCTTTTTTATTCCAGTATACTTTAGTCCTAGTCTTTATACTGTATATTCCAGTATACTTTACTCCTAGTCTTTTATATTCCAGTATACTTTACTCCTAGTCTTTTATATTCCAGTATACTTTACTCCTAGTCTTTATGAGGGAAAGGGAGAGTGTATCTACAGCAGATTTCCTAGGTGCAGAGAAGTGAAATATGATATGAAGAACAGAACAGTCTGATGTAACTCTGGAGGGTTAGTGTATGGTGAACATCAGACTATGGGCTCCATTTTGCTTCTGCAGAACCCCCCCCACAAATGAATGAGGTGAAAACCCCTCATTTTGTTTTATTAAACATACCCAGGAAAGCTTGGTTTAGCCCGCGTGCCTCTGTGTGTTGAGTCTCAGTTCTTCTTTCTCATCACTCCCCTCCTGACTGCCAAACCCTTTCTTCTGACTACTCCACTATGAACTTGAGAGAGGTGCAGTTTCCCCCCCAACCCCAGCTCGGAACTCTATCCCAAAACAAGCAGCGGGCCGGGCGGGGCGATCTTCAAAAGCTTAACGTAGCTTAACGTAGCGGAAACCATGTGTGTCACCGCTGAGCTGAGGGACAAAGGTCAGGCTGAATATCTGCAAGGACCTCACTCTACAATACGCATCTGCAACGCTCTCGTTTGATAGGCCAGCGTCTGCTATGAGTGTAGAGCGATTCCCCCCCCCCCCGCCGCCGCCCCTCCTAAGTATGCAGCACCCAGTCAGTGCCTGCTGCGTCTCACACCATACGCTCCCCCCCACCCCTCCACTGAGGTGATGGCTTCACCTTCACCCTGACAGCTGAGGACGAAGTGAGGCCAAAGGGGTGTGTGTGTGCTGTGTGCGTGTGTGTGTGTGCGTGCGTCGGCCCGTGCGTTAATCCCTGAGTTCATGTGTTGTTGCCTGAATGTTGTTCTTGTGCAATAACTCCCAGGTTTGTCGCAGCAGGCACCCAGGATAGGATTACCCCCCCCCCACACACACACACACAAACACACACAACACACTGATGCATGTTTTTCCGTGTGCCCCCCAGGTCAGAATTTTCCCGGAGAAGGCGAAGCCCACGGCGACAACAGGGAGACAACTGACTTTCCGCATCCGAGCTGCGGTCGAACCATCATGAGCCCGTGACAGGATTGCCTCGCCTTAAACCCCCCCCGCCCCTCCCCCCTCCCTCTCCCCCCTCGTCCCCCATCCCCCCCCCCCCCCCCCCCCCCCAGCCCCACATCATCGCTAACATCCCTAGCAGTACTACACCAAGCCGCAGCTCATGGTAGTGTTGACCTCACACACCGCAGAGGAGCACTGAGGTCCCCCCTCCCCCTCCTCAGCCCCGCCTCTCCCTCAGTCACCCCTGTCAACAAACGGACTGCCCCAACCATGAGTACCCACCGCCGTCCAGGTAAGAGCTCTGACTGTCTTGTTTGTACTTTACCATTCACCACGCTTTCATTCCTCAGCACTGGTGAACTGAGTGTGGCGACTCCGGAGGCTTTGTCTCCAACACAAGGTGTGGGACACGGCATCTGCTTTGATGTCCACGCTCTCCAAAGGTTTCGCAAAGCTACTGCAAACATCACCTGCGCTCTACTTTTAATTTTTTAATTCCCACCTCCGTCTGGTTAGGATAGATAATGATTTATTAGGACTACAAAGTACACTACCGGCGGAGCATGTCAGAATCTGGAACGTCACTTTTTCCCGTAAAGCTCCTCGATCTTCCTTAGCAGGTAAAAAAAAGAAAAAAAAAGAAACCTGTCTCTGATCTCTCCGCCACTGTTTGCTTTAACGTTTGCCCCGGGATTCACATGAACAAAAGCTCCTGTTTCTCTACTGCAGTTGACGTGTGCGAAGCTCGTTGAACTGTGTAATGTTTAGAGGGCAACAGTCGTGTGCGTGTGCGTGTGCGTGTGGGGGTGTGTGTGTGTGTGTGTGTGTTTGCGCTCATGTGCATGCATGCGTGCGTGTGCACTTTCTTGCATGCGTGTGTGTGTGTGTGTGTGTGTGTGTGTGTGTGTGTGTATCTGTAAGTCTGCTCCATGCTGCACACTAGTCTTTACCGGGCCTCCTGTGAAGTCGAGGCCTGATCAGGAGCCCAGCTACCCCAGGGGGGGTCCAGGGGGGTCCCACCTTGGCTGGGCCAGCACACCCTCACCACTCCCATGGTACCATCTCCCCCCTCACTGTGAGACAGGCAGGAGAACTGCAAGGGTGGTGGTGGTGGTGGTGGGGGGGGGGGGGGGGGGGGGGGGTGGGTACGAAATGCACACTCTCCCTTTCACGCTTGCACGACACACGACCCGCACTCATCAAACAGACACACACACACGAACGCACCTTCACACTCTCCCCTCCCCTCCCTCCCTTTCTATCTGTCCCTGTGCCAGGCTGCTTGGGTAATACGCTTCTCTCAGAAAGCCGAGCTCTCCAGCGGTAGCAGCAGCAGCAGTCATCACAGAGAGCAGCAGCAGCAGCGGTGGTGGTGGAGCAGGAGGAGGATTATAGTGCCACAGAGAGGGCCATGCTAGGCACCCTAATTAAGATGTCTTAATGATTTATTAATCACACCGCTGCCGTCTTCGTGTAGCGAGGAACGGAGGCCAATAATCCCTTCTTCTCGGCATGGTGAAATAGCTTACTGCTTCCCTTCTCCTTGTGGAGCGCCCTCCCCTGCTCTTACCTGACAGGCCTGTGGAGAGGAGGGCCGTGGTTGGACGGGGACGGGGGGGGGTTCTGTTGGAAAACATCAAAGCTGTCCTAGAACACTCGACTAGGCCGATATCCAGCGGCTCGGGTAGCAAAGAATATCCTATCTGTCTTAAGCGTGATGTTGGAATGGTATGAACATTTATATTAGTTTACCTGAGAGCTCCGCTATATGCACCTGTGCTAGCTTGTACTGGTGAATTGAAGGGACACTTCACAGATTTCTGACCTCAAAAAACATTGCCCAGATCACTGTTGTCCAGTGTGGGCATTCGGGGTGGGCTTTGGAATTGCTTTGACTGTTTGAGTACTGGCATGATTTCTACTTGAGTACTTGTATTTATATATGGTAAATGGTAAATTGATTGATTGATTGAAAACCTTTATTGTCCCCAATGGGGAAATTTTGTTGTCAAACAGCTCAGTTAGGGCAGAAAACATTCAGTACAGAAAACAGAAAAACATTCAATAAAAAAACATAAAACAGTGCAGGCTCAATAAGTAAAAAGTTCCAAAAGTTCCATCTCCAGGTCTCCCCCACCCTGCAGGGCCTGGTTGTAGAGTCGGAGTGCAGCTGGAATAAAGGACTGTCCAAATCTTTTTGTACTTTGACGGGGGAGAACAAATCTGTGGCTGAACTTGCTCCTCATCCCTGCCAGCTCGCAGTACATCGGGTGGGAGGGATTGGCCAGCATGGCCGCCAGTTTTTTCCCCATCCTCTGTTCTGCCACCACCTCTAGGCTGTCCAGCCCGGTCCCCACCACAGAGCTGGCCTTCTTCACCAGTTTGTTTAGCTTCGCAGCATCCCTGGCACAGATGTTTCCACCCCAGCAGGCCACGGCGAAGAACAGAACGCTGGCAACCACCGACTGGTAAAACATTTGCAGCAGCTTGTTGCAGACACCGAAAGACCTCAGCCTTCTCAGTGGACTCAAATGGACTAATCCAAAGCTGTTTACAACGGCCTCTCATTCACCCATTCACACACACATTCACACACCAATGGCGGCAAGCTACCATGCAAGGGGCCGGCCCACAGTTGGTATGAGGTGCTCAAATAGTGTCTTTGGTTTGTGCCAAACATGTCTTCTGTTACTGTGCCCAAATTATTCAACTTTGGATTAATCTCTCCAAAGCACATTGTTCCAGAATTCCTGGTGTTTGTCTAGGTGTTCTCTGGCAAACTTTAGTCTTGCCCTGATGTTTTTTACAGCAATGGTTTCCTCCTTGCACACCTCCTATGAAACTCAAACTTGTGCAGTCTCTTTCTGATCATAGATGCATGAACTACCTGTAGGTCGTGTGATGACGTTGTAGGATTGTTGGAGACTTCTTTAAGCATCTTAGTTTGCTCTTGGGCTGAACTTGCTAGGATGGCCTGGCCTGGCCATGTTGGCAGTTTTTTAAAAATGTTCTCCACTTGTAAAAATATTTCTTGACAGTGGAATGGTTGATTTCTAATCTTTTTAAATCCCTTCCCAGACTCATACACATCTACAACCTTCTTTCTGAAGGCATCAGACAGCTCTTTTGATCTTGCCATGGTGATACCAGTCACTTCAACAATCAAGAGCAAACCAAACTAAATGTCTGAGGTTTAAATAAGACAGGTTCCTTCAAAATCTTCTCTAACAATGTTCTAATCATTTGCACCTGCTGTGGTGCTCTTGATTCTAATTTGAAGCATTTTAAGTAGTAATAAATGTCAGGGTGTCCTATTTTCTCTTCACAAGAAAAAAGCATTTCTATTAATTACATCTTACAAATCATTAGCATTTTTTTTTTTTCTTGGGGTGTCCTATATTTTTCACATGACGATATACAGTATATATTAGAAACACTATACTAATACTGGGCAGGGCCTCCCTTTGCTTTCAAAACAGACTCAGGTCTTCATGGCAATGATTCCACAAGATGTTGGAAACATTCCTTTGAGATTTTGGTCCATGCTGACGTGATTGCATCACGCAATTTCTGCAGATTCAGGTGCACTTTCAAGCTGTGAATCTCTCAAAGGTGTTCTATTGGATTCAGATCTGGTGACTGCGAAGGCCACTGAAGAACACTGTACTGATTGTCATGTTCATGAAACCAGTTGAGTTTGAGTCGATTTTTGCTTTGTGACACAGTGTGTTATCATGCTGGAAGTAGCCATTAGAAGATTGGATGCACATGGTCAGCAACAATACTCAGATAGGCTGTGGCATTCAAGCGATGATTGATTGGTATTAACGGGCCCAAAGTGTGGCAAGAAAACATTCCCCATACCATTACACTACGTCCAGCTTGGGCTGTTGACAGATGTACAGGTGTTCCTTGTGATAGTTCTCTCCATGTATGGTCTGGTTTTCATTGATAAATATGGGTGTTAAGCACTGTCGATAAATGTGTGTGAATGTGTGTGCATGCGTACGCTGGAAGCTGGAAGTAATCACCTCAATAAAGTTCAGGTGTGCTTCCAGAGATGGGTGAAGGACAAGCTATTCCCACGTTAGGAAAACCCCATAGACTCTTTGTTATTAAACCATCACATTGACCGCCGCCCGGTCACGCCGCTCACGGGAGGTCAGACGGAGCTGGCTCAGGCAGTGATGGGAAGGTGTGCCCTTTTGGTAAGCTAACCCTGTCCTGTTATTTCTCATTCTTCTTAGAAAACCAGACAACCTTTTCTAGAACAACGTCTTTTCCCCTATACTACACAAGTTAGGACTAGTCTTTAGACGGCCAAATAACAAACCGCCTAGACTAGCCCCTATATATATATACAAATAAAACCTTGCTCAGCAGGAGTCACAGGGTGTGTATCGAGCAGATAAACCGAATGGGATGAGAGAAATGACTTCCATTTCAGAAATCAGCCAAACTCTTTGCAAATATTTATTTAATTAATCTATCAAATAATGTATCTAAATAACTAATAAGCTTTATTTGTAGCCTAAAATAAGCTATTGAAGCTGTTGAATCAGTGAGTCTGTCGAGAGGCAGGAACAGCAAAGATGTGTGAGCGTGATCTGTGTGTGTGCGTGGGATCAACAGCAGAGGATTGAAAAAAACAGCTGAGAGGTGAGGAAAAAGGTTTATGCATTTAAAAAAATAAAAAAAATAAAACTGTTGTTGAACATTGAGTTTTAACATCAGTTCAAGTACTTCAGTACTCATGCCTGTCCCTAGTGGGCATGTGAACACATCTTCCTAATCCCTTCTCTAGATCAAAAGCTAGGTATCACCAGTTTGAGGATTTTACCCTGAGTGACGTATTTGGGGGTAATCACATAGTTTTGGAAACTAGACTAGAAGGAGCATTAGGGAAGTCTGAGCTTACTGCTCCCAAATCAGCTACTGTCCGGTTTGTTTACATCCATAAGCACTGTGCTAGTGCATACATCTATCACTTGTGTTTGCTAACGTGCATCTTACCTTTGACGTGCCTCCGTGGCTGGCTGGGAGCCACAAAGCACTATGGACGTTGTAGGATTTTTAAAGTCAGGATAGAACTTCCTGGTACGATAAAAGACAATTTCCTCGCCTTTCTGCACACATTTTTAAATGTGTCTTGGCTATTTAGACAAAAAAAGACTACTTTGCTGTTGTTACTTGCTTTCGAGTCCTGGTGACCAACAAGGGACATGTTCCTTGAACACTAGAACAGCCACGGTAAAGTGAGTAAAAATGTCCTTTTATCTTTGCACTCTATCACATTTCAGGGCCCTCCTTTCATGACTTTTCCTAGATATGTGCGTTCTGCCACCCAGTATCCTTACATTTTCAAAATCACATCAGGATAAGCTAGTATAAAGCTATTTTGCAGTTTTTCTGTGTAGGAGTCAGGCTAATTTACAAGGTGGCCAACTAGCGGTTGTTGTGTGTAAATAGCAGCTTCCCGTTGTAAAGACTATGGCGGCTCTTATAGTAGGTGAAATAGGCACGGTTGTTCTAGTGTTAACGTCTGGGAGTACGGTGCTTACAGTTCCTACTGCTTTACCTGTGGGTTTCCATCACCTGATTACTCCTCACACACTGGTCATGAGGTAAGGTGATGAGGAGATGAAGCTGGGGTGGCTGTGGCTCAAGAGGTAGAGCCAGCGTCTAATGATTGCAAGGTTGGCGGTTCGATCCCCGGCTCCTCCCGTCCACGTGTCGAGGTGTCCTTGGGCAAGACACTGAACCCCAAAATTGCTCCCTATGAGTGGGCCGGTGCCTTGCATGGTAGCTTGCTGCCATTGGTGTGTGAATGTGTGTGTGAATGGGTGAATGAGATGCCGTCGTAAAACGCTTCGGATAAGGGCGCTAATAAGTGCAGTCCATTTACCATTGACGCTGGTCATGAGGAAAGGAGATGAAGCTGTTTCACAAGCCAGAGCTTCTTAGGAGGAGGAGGGCCTAGAGGATGAGGCAGCCAGTCCCTGCACTTCTCAATGTTAACAGTAGGTCAGGCGCTCCCATCAATAGACATTGCATTTGTTAAGTTGTGTAAAAAGCGGCTGGTTGGTTGTCACTGAGTAGAGTGGCATCGCATTGGTCTGCGATTCGAGGTTACCCTTAGGAACACGTCTAGGATCGGCTCGCACCATTCTAACCCAAAGGTACAAATGCAAAACGGGGGCCAATCGGCGGCGTCGAAAGCAACGTCGTCCTCCCATCTATGATTACTGTCAGCCCTCTCTGGAGGGGGACAGAAAGCGACACATGCTTCCCTCCCCTTTCTCCTCCTTTCTTCCGTATGGATTTATGCAGTGATCCGCACTCCCTCCTCTCTTATGGATACGACAGATCCAGCAGAACCCCCCGTCACCAGCTGAGCCTGGACAGACTCAGTGGCGGATGTGCACAAGGACAGGCATGTGTCGACGCAAGCTGAGCTGGGAGATGCACACACCCGTAGTTGTAGGCTAGAACTGGCAGGGGCTCCCTTTTTTCATTTCGAAGCAGCGTTGGTTCCCTGTAAGGATATCACATGAGGAAAGAACAATTTTGTTTTGAATCTCTTGCATGACTCGTGAGCAAGTCTGTGTGTCATGTGACTCAGGTGTCTTGTAATTGCCTTTGTGGTGTTTTTTTGAGTAGTGGAGATTCTACCCCTGCACTCAGATTTAGTCCCGTCTTTTTTCTCTCTCCCTCCCTCCCTCCCTCCCTCCCTCCCTCCCTCCCTCCCTCCCTCTCTCTCTCTGAGGTATTTTTGCTGTCCACTTTCCCCTGGGTAAAGTAAACAGTGCTGAAATGGAAACCACAACAGCGCAGCTCTACTGTCAACAGAGCGCTGCCCCACCCGACTGGTGTGGGTGCTGCCAGGAGGACAGGGGAGGATATATGATCTACTGTACCTCCTCCTCCTCCTCCTCCTCCTCCTCCTCTCTACCTCAGCCTAGTGGCTCTGGAGAAGCCAACTGTCCCTCACTAATGGCTTTCTCAGAGCACCTCATGACACACACACACACACACACACACACACACACACATACACACACACACACACACATACACACACACACACACACACACACGTACAGACACACACAAACACAGTCAAAGGAAAAAAGTATGAAACATGTATGGAGATGAACCCCTGTTCAGTACTTTGTGTTGAGTTTGAGGTAAATCATGGCCGGTTAAAAAAAAGAATTGTTCATGTCATATTTCTATCTTTCCCTTGTTTTAGGGATGCAACTTTTTTTTTCTTTTTTTTAATGAGAAATGCACCTGCCACCCCTCGAAACACCTGCCTTGCACATTTTGCTATCAGCAGTTCAACATGTGTCACTCGAGTGTGAAGTCATTCCCAGACCACATGGTTGTTGTTGTTATGCTTTCGCATGTCATGTAAGCTCTGCAGCCGTCCGTCAATGACGCACGTGTTTGTCAGTTTTTTATTTTATTTTTTATGACAGTTTGCGTCATGCCATCGGATTGGTAAATAGCGTTTCCTATCACCGATTTCTGATCCAGCATTTTAGGATCAGTGCATCTGTACTTTGGTTTCCTCTCCAGTCTTTTTTCCGCCCTCTTCTACTGTTTCCCGCAAGATGTAGTAGTGTAGTTAGATGTAAGATTACACGCCTCGTTATCTTCCACAGCTCTTATGGGTTTCCTATAAGTACTGTAAGGAAGTTATCAGGCTTTTTACTACGTGGTTTATGATCCCTAAATAACCCCTCTAGCATGTTTGCACACCGTGGATGATTATAGTTTCTCTGGATTTCCAGTTATTTAGCCAGCTAGCTGTCTAGCCCGTCGAAAGGTTTAACCTTAGTCTAGCTTCCTGTTGACGCACATCTCTGTGGTGTTTGCTTTGCTCTTGCTAGCTTTTGCTTTCTTAAAGGTTCATGCTTAACAAGAGGTTATCCTTTAACATAGGACAGCATCTTTTCGTCTTGTAGACTTATGTATTTTGTTTTTTTTATGTCACAGTATTTTTCATATTTTCTGGTCTCAACTGTAATTTGTTTTGTCTCTCTTTATACAATGTGATGTTCCAGCCCAATTGACCCTTTGTTGGCCTTCTGATTGGTCTGCTGACCACCAACCAGAGTGCTTCTTTCCATAGCAACAGTTGCTAATGTACTGAGGGTTGGACAAACAAACCCCTTCTTTGTTAATGGCATCACTGTGAAGCGCATAGACTTCTAGCTGGCAAAACGTTTTACATTATTTTAACATGGTTAAAAGGTGTGCTTGGGGTATTTAGAAATATATAGAAGTATATAGAAACAATGACAAATGTCTCCTTTGGATTCGACTTTGTGGACGACCACACTGGCAATTCAACACATAGGTGATGTGATCCAATGTTACGCTACGGACTGTTGCTAGTTCGCAATGCTAACCTGTTGGACAGGGCAGGCCTCACTGATAGACCCTAGCTCGTATTATACTAACTTGCTGGTAACATTAAAGTTTGTACAGGACAATATTGCAATTTCTATAGCGTCAGCTAACTACCTATGGTGTTAAACTTGTAAATACTCTCAATATAACGTACCATTTTCCATTAGATGTGGCTGTGAATGTCACATTGTGTATACGACTCCACAGCATTTGGATGATGAGAGCCTTGTTGAGATGATGAGAGCCTTGAGACAGAAAGCGTCAATAAACATTGTTTTTAGCTCAAATTGTGTGCAAACGAGTGTGCAAATGCAGCTTTTTTGCACTCTATCAGCTGCAGCACCCCAGCTAAGTCTGATCACGGATAAGCGGTGGTATTGGGACTATATTAGGAATTTACATGGTGTCTTAGACATGACTACATCGTCATGATTCCAAATATGCCACTTGAAATGCATGAAACCCAAGTTTATTTGTATCCTACACACACTTTCGCCTAGTATTTGACTGCCTGTAGCCCAGTCACGAATGGTCCCAGTATTGTAGCTTCAGACGGAACAAATTGGTTGTTATTGTGCTTGCTGTAGCAAGCCCACGATATGTTATTCCTCATATATATTTATTTTAATCCTGTTCTTTTTCCAACTTTTGCGCTTTGAGTTGCATTTCATGTACGAAAGGCGCTATATAAATAAAGCTTTACTTACTTACTTTTTCCAACTGCTAAAACCACAATTTAGTAAGCTAGTTACTTTAGCTAGTTAAAGATATTGGACCCCCAAATCATTTTACAACTTGTTTAGCAATTATGTTACAATGTTTCTGTCGAACCCCGCAGTGAGCAACGTAATGTAGCTAGCGAACAGACGTGGGGACTTTCCTGACTTGCTCCTGGTCTGTTGTGTATAATGGAGAAGCTTTTCTGAAAATACGGTACGGGTAAGATACAAATGCGTGCCGTTCTGTACCATCCTGGTCTGGTCAATGGAAAAGCACCATTTGAGACCCCTGGCTCCAGAAATGGTCACTGACAGACTCAAGGGGGAAGTCTGTGGAGACGACACGGCCGAGAGAGGTAGCAACCGCGGGATGACAGGTCACGTTAGCGGATATGGCTGCCGTAAGATATCGATACTAAATACAATTTGATTTGATTTGTAGCCACGTTTCCTTATCACTGACGCCACGTCTTTTTTTTCTTTTTTCCTGAGTGGGGCAGTCCCACTCATATTTTTCATTTTTATTGACAGTACAGTATAGATTATGACAGGAAGGATGGGTGAGAGAGAGAGGAGGGATGACATGCAGGATATGTCCCCGGCCGGAATCGAACTGGGGACCCTGCGGTTACATGGTCGACGCTTAACCCGCTACGCCACCTAAGCGCCCCGACGCCACGTCGAGTTATGAGTAAGATTAGTGTTATGAGCTAAGTTAAATCTCAAGTAAGCAAGATCAATCTCCCGGTATTTTCTATTATTTCCAATGGAAGTGAACCCCCACGAGACTAGTGTTTGTCCCACCTAGCAACAGTAGCCTAGGAGGGCGGGACTATGGGCGGGTCTTGACAAAGGGTCAATTGTCATGTTGAAGCTTGTTTGTTGTGTGAGGTATTTTGCTGCTAGTTAGGCCAACTATTTCCCCATATACTCTGCCAGAATGCACAATAATCAATCAATTAATGTCCCAGACTTGACCAGAAGTCTCATTTTCCTGTAAAAAAAAAAAGAAGATTATTTACAGTATATATATATATATATATATCAGAACGAAATTGCTTTTTAAAACAAATTCCCTGATCAGTCCTGATGTTCCAAATTGCCCAAAATCTCTCAAAGTTTCTCTGGCTTCTCCTAGTCGCCATAGAAGAGAGAGAGAGTCTCTGCCTGCATCACATAGATCGAAGCAGTAGCTGGGTCACGTGGGGACATTCAGTCCAAGGCCGCTGTGCCCTCAAGTTAATGTTCTACACTGTAGAATCTACAGCATCTCTCTCTGCTTTCATTTTTGCTTTTGCAAAGCTTGGTTGTGGATTCCATTTGAAGAGGATGTCAACAGAGTACCCCCATCACCACAGCAGTTGTGGAGGATTCCTTCTGGAGTGCAGCATGTTTTGGATTGCCTTCAAGTTTTGAAACCACATGTTTGTGAAAGAAATTATCCTATGAGCGCCATTAACAAGAACAATATGGGTCTACTTTTCTGGGGCAAGCTTAAGGCCGAAGCTAAATCATATTCTCTCACTTGGTCTCTTTTTGTGGAATCTTAAAGGCACCATATGCAGGAATTTGCCCTCTTTTGACTGCAAGGGGGAACTGCAATGACAATTCAGAGTGAGTCTCCTCTCTCTCTCCCTTCACTCAATGCAGACTGCTTCTAACTAAATCAATGAATCTGTCAATAATTTTCAAGTTTTTATCCAGCAAATGTCTTACTTACATGACCTTAAAACTAGCAAAATATTTTAGTGGCTGAAACTGCAGCCGTTAATTCTGTTGGAAATGTACAATTAAACATGAACATGGAAATGAGCCAGCCAGCGGAGACACTCGAAAAGACACTCTTCACGTCAAACAAGTGCTTTTCCAGCAGCTGTAAATTCATACTGTGACAGAAAACCATGTAATGGATACGTATGTCTTTCCCTAAACTACCACCCTCTGAGGGCCTGGGTGTCACGCTACTCGGTTGCATGACGGGTTACGCAGGACAAACCTTTCCTGCTAAACTAGACGTTACATACAAGCAATGGTGGTAGTATGTTTTTTTTCATGATATATATATATTTTTTCTTTTTGCTCTACTCTGCCTATAAAAGTAGCTCAGAAAAACTATTCCCAAAGTTAGAGACGCTGGTTGGTTGATAGTTTTGGAAGGCATATGATTGCTATGGCAACCCAGTAAACACATATCTACCTGGCTGGCTTAGAAAAGCCAGCTGGCCAGTTCAGTTATTCAGGAGTGTAGCAGCATAAGGAGGACATAAACATGATGATGACGACGATTCATTATTGTCAGAATACTTCCATGGGTCTAGCAATGTTTTCAATATTGAAAAAACATGTTAAAAAACAACAACAAAAAACTACACTATCACTATGAAGAGTGGCTTTGTGTACATTTTGGAAGTGAAAGTGATGTGTAGCCAATGTGCTAGAATGCTTCTCAGCTAATCACAATGCTTGATTTGATCAGCCCCGCCGCGTGGCACATTGATTCCGTCCAGCACATGCGTCACTTTTCCATAAGCCATTGTGAAACAGTCGTCATCGTCCTGTAGACAATCTTCAGTGATCCTAAGGTCGTCCTGACTTTTTTTTCTCCTGCCCCTTCACACAAAAGGCCAGTTGTGTCTCTCCCCAAATTCTCTGGCTGTCTCGACCGTGTCCCGACAGGATGAGGTCACAGCCGCTGACTGATTATTGTCGCGCTATTTGGCCCATTGCTTGGCAATCTGGGGAAGGGCTGGCGTGAGCCCTGCTCTCTTTAGTAGTGGAGAACCTCCGTCCCTAGCCAAGGGCTTGTGCGTCAGGCTGTGGCAGCCCCATTCAGCACTTCCATATACTGTATCTATGAACCCTGGCGCAGGCTGAAGCTATCTATTACATTCTCTCTCCACTTGAGTGGATCTAGTCTTTTTTCTTTTTTTCTTACTTCTGTCCTATTGTAAGTTTTGTTATGTAAACGGTAACATTGATGGAGGCCACATTTACATTTCACCGTTGAGTTCTGATCATTCTCTCTGGTCTGTTTATTATGCTTCGTGTGTATCTCATGTACTTTGGCTGAAGGTCTATTTCTCTTCCCCGAAGATGTTGAATCTCTTCAAAGAATTTGGGAGGCCAGATTAGAATTTGGATGTCGTTGATTTTGTGGCATGCGTGTCATTTTCCACTTATTTCACTGTTACATCACCATTCTTGACTCACACAAGGCAGGAATGCACTCCCAGGGCAAATGGAACAAAATGAAACTCCAGGAAACCAAAGCTTCTTTCTTATAACCAGTATTATACATTTCACAGAAATTGTTTTGATTCTATTTATTAAAAGATAAATGTGCTTCACCTTTGGCAAGGAGGTGATTTGCAGCTGAATTCTGCAGCTGCCTCCAAGGCAGGATAAGTAACAACACATACTTCTTAGACATCTAATATCTTACAAAATAAGCTATCTAATGTAATTTAACAGCCACAAGCTGTCATCTTGGATGAGAAAGGGCTTTTGGTTTTGATTGGTTAATACAACGCAGTGTGCCTGAGTCCTTGATAAATGTACACATTCTGGCTGATGGCTATTGTGAACATGTGATTTAACGGGCTGAGGACAAGATTTCTGATTATTTGTGTTGTATAAAAAGGTTGCAGCAAGTTATTGCAGTTTTAACATTGTGAGAGAACTCAAATAGATCAGCAGAGAGCTGAGAGCTGCTATGGGTGTGACTTCTGTGCAAATGATCACTGCTGTCATGAACTGAGCTGTTCTGTCCGTAGAGAAAAGGACTCCACAGGTCTCCGGCCGTGATGACGCATTCGAATGTGGACCTTTGCTGAACTTTACACACAAACATCAGATGATGACATCCCCACACAGTGCCACATCACCAGAGAAGTATCCCTTCTGTTTGATTTGAAACCAGCCAATCGTCCCTCGGTCAACCAATAGCCCAACCCACGTCATATTTACTGACCCATTCAAAGTAGCACCAACCCCCTGTCCATATCGGAGTTCATCATTTCCCACTCGGAGGGCATAGTGAACTACGGGGAAGCACTGAGGGGCCTTTGTCTGTGTTATACTTGGGTGGCGATGGCTGGCGGGTTGACATGTTGCTGGGTGTTGTGTAACAGGGGTTGCAGCTTTGGCCCGGGCCTAGCGAACGCAAGCAGAGCCAGCGTTAGCATACAGGCAAACACACAGACTGTCTGAGCCAGGGCCCCCTCTCCTCTCTCCCGCCGCGAGTAATTGCTGGCAGGCCGAGCCGGGGGGATCTTGCGTCAATAAATCGTCATGAAGGGCAACTCCCCTGCCTGGAACACAAACACAGAGAGCGGGCTGTGCTGCCAGAGGACTCCAGCAAGCCAGCCAGCCCCTGGTTAAGGCCCTCACAGGCTCACACACTCCTAAGAGGAGCAGAGAGGAGTCGAGTATGAGCATGCTGGTTTTTATTTGGTGGAGGTACGTTGTGTTGGAGCTTGTCCAGAGGGGGGGGGCTTGATGTGCAGCCTAATGTGAGGATAAGAATGAGGTAGAGTGCTGATCCTGTAACCAAAGCTTTTTATGAGGTGAGGTCACCCTATATGACACTTTAAGGACTCCTAAGTCATCCGACAACGTTTGTCCACCATGTTTAAAGTTGTTTCCCCGATTAATGTTGCCAGAATGGGTTGAAGCTAGAAATGACCTACGACTTACTCAAACTTCGTAAATTCGCCGGAGCGCACACTGGGTTCAACATTCATAAAGTGACCAAGTCATTTGATTGGACAAGAGGCAGTCATGTGGACACCTCTGGCGCTCTCAGAGCTCATTTACGAACGCGGCCTTAGGATGCTGTTCACTGAAATCCCAGCTCTTGGCATTACCTATGAGGATGACGTCGATGTGTTTTCTGTGCAGTTTTTGTCAGTCGATGTTTTATTTTTTCTTAACGAAAGTTCTTTACCGTCACCTTAAAATAGTGTTCTCCCAGGATCCCACTCCTACCTGCCAGTGTTCCACCTGTACCCCATCAGCAAAGGACTGTCTGGTCTGTAGGAAAGACTGCACTGACAGCAGTCAGCTTGGAGGATAAACAGGAGAACGGTGGCTCTTAAGCCCCTCGAGTCCTGTTCTAACTCTCGGTCTGTGGCAGATGGTTGTGAATTATTCATGTCAAGTTTGTGGGAAGTGCATGGCGGAGTGCAGATTTATCCTTGAGATTATTCCATATCAGAGAGAGAAAATGATTTAGAGACTTGAAGGAGGACTAATCTTCTTACAGGAAACGGTAAAATACAAACAACAGATAGCAAACAGCACCCTCTCTGTAATTCCACTCCATTATAAAGCATTTGGGAATATGGGTACTTGATTACCCAAAGTTGTGTTCTCCTTCCTTTACTTACTTTTGCCTTATATTACATAATAATGCCGTTAAGAAAATTGTATTTCAAACCGTTAGTTCTTCTCCATCAGATGCCTGGGTCTCACAGGTTGGATTTCTTTTTTATTTCTTTCTATTGCTGGCAAGTATACGACTCAAGGGACCTGAGCTGACTCCAAGTCTACCAGCTGACTGTTTAATGTAGTTCCATGGCGACAGCCTGGATTTCCTGTTTGTTGTAGTCTTTGTTTCAAGGCGTTAATATTTCCTGTTGAGTGTTTTAAAAACTTGGGAGACAATTTCTGGTGCTACAAGACGTTCAGGTCATTCATTTGGACAAAAATGCAATGATGCTCTGGGCTCCAATCAAAACAGAGTACAAAGTACTCTTATAATGCTCTTATAAGGCAATTTCATCTCATGTAAATGAGGGGGTGCCAGAGAGATTTGCAGAGGCTGTTTTAGTCTAGAGGGTGGTGAAAGGTGACAGGTGAGGTAGTGAGGATAGTATGATGAGGGCTTCACGAAGAGAAAGCTGACACATTAAGACTGAATCGTTTACGATTTGATGCTTTGGCTGGGTGCACAAGAAGGTATAGGAATCTCTTGTTTCCAGTGACATTTCAAGCTCCATTTACCTAACACTGCCACGTGACACAACTGCCCTGTTATTCATATCTGGACAGTAGTTTACTACAGGCTACTAGTATAGTGTGGATGTAGTTACACCTTTGCCTCCATAGAGACGGAATGACCAGGTTACTTCCTTCTCAAAGACATCATATGTGTCCTCAGCATAATGTTGTTTGACAGTTATTGGCAGTTAGGCCTTCTACATTTGGCTGTGAAATGTCTACAAAATGTAAAACCAATTGCACTTCTTAAACTCCTTGTTAATTGAAGATCTGATAGGGACAATCTTTTTGTAGGTCACGCTAATTGAGTTTGATCTTCTTTGCCCAAAAATCTCAAGCTTAGTATGCTCTTCCGTCCTAGCTCTTGGCCTTGTGCCTCTTGCTATGTCTAATGTGAGTGTGTGAGCCAGTAGAAATAAGTGGAGCCTCTTTCCCTTAATGTCTCTCTTGTCCTTCTCCCTCACCATTTCTTTGAGTTTCTCTCTCTCTCTCTCTCTCTCTTCATTTCTCTCTCCCTTTCTTTTTAGTGTCTGCAATAATGACTCTCTTTGGAGCTATCAAAAGCCTGCAGCCCTGGATTATTGGGGCTGGTTAGTCTTTGGGCCAGGCAACTGGAAAGTGAAGCGTAATCTTCAAAAGAGGGGTTTAACCTCCACTGCCCCTCCCAGACACTTCCTCATTGACAGGTTTAGAGTCTCAAGAAAAAGGTCCCAGGTGTTAATTGATATGCGTCAGTCTGGAGGTTTAAAAAGCCAAGATGATTGAAGTCAAGCAAGGAGGCTTCTGGTATTTTTTAGCATATTACTCAACAATTGCAGGTGAAAATACCTTCAACTGATGCTTCTCACTTCTTAACAATGACGAAAAGCAACCTCTAAATGCCATTCACTTACTTGTACTCTGGTTACCGAACAGTTCTCCAAAACAGCTTGAGGGATACAATAGTACTCCTTCATATCTTGAGTCGATGCAGTTGAGCATCACAGAAATGTTATTGTTCTCATTCATCCTCTGCTCCACACAAAATGTCCTTAATGGAAAGATGGATACGAAGGCGGAATATGAGTGGGAACAGACTAAACACAACCCCGGGAGAACAATGGAGCTGACTGTGGAGTAATGAGATTACTGCCTCGACATTGTCTTTTTCCTACAGTTCCCATAATATTCCATTCAACTAATCTCATTGGAGGATGAAACAAGCGTGCGTTTTGTCTTTTGTAATGAATTTATTGAACGCTCAAGTCTCTGTTTTACCAGAGGGGAAGTTTTCTATTAAATTATAAGTACGCCCAAGATTCAATGTGCTGTTGTTACAAATAGGCATTAGGATCATGTTAATCTCCCTCTGTGTGGCTGTATTGGAGATGAGTGCATTTCTGTTAATTTTATTTTGTAAATATTACAGTGGATTCCCCATAGAGCAAGGTTAGTTGTTTTTTGGTAGTTTTATTTGTATTGCAGTTGAAGTTAAATCGACTGTTTGAAGGCCTGGCTTTGGCTTTGTTTATTGTTTCGTAGTCTGGCTGTTTGTCTGGTTGTCTGTGGGGCTGGTTCCCTGGTAGGTTTAACCAAATGCCACATGTGCTTTAGCGTGGTGGAAAGACCTTCTAATTACAGAATGATGTTTAAGAGGGAGGTTGTGGCACATCTCACTTGCTGTGCACACTCCCATAAAAAGAGAAATGTGTTTTACAGCAGTGGCTGGCACAAGGCGTGAGGCTACAGAGTACCAGGCCAGCCACAGCATGCAGTGGAATCGGCACCAGGCACAGGAGCTAATGTAGACCTGGAGAGACCCCAACACTAGCCAGAACTAGGCCTAAATGTATGTTAGGATCTGGCAGCACAGGAATTGATTAAGAACACAGGAACAGAGTGACCCTTCAGAATAGCGGCTGTATACAATAGGTTATTTTGTCTTTAAAGGATATGTTTAGATTTCAACCAAATCTAAATTTCTTATGTAAATGGTATGTCGCAGAAAGGTACAGACACATTTCTTGTGATTTCGCTTCCTTACTGGGCACCAGCAATGCCCTTATCAGTCTAGGGGTAGTGGTGGTCTAGTGGATAGTGAGTTGGACTTATGATCGGAAGGTTGTGAGTTCAAATCCCGCCTGAAACCACACCATTACTAGTGTGCGCTTGAGTAAGGCACTTAGCCCTCAGTTACTCCAGGGGGAATGTCCCTGTAATTCGTAATTGTAAATCGCTTTGGATTAAAAGCGTCTGCTAAATGGCAAAATTATAATTAATTATCTACGACACAGTTCTACAATTCAAAATATCCTATTATAGTGATACAGGGCTTTAGATGTACCTAAAAAACGGTCATGATTTGAGCGCCTTTGGAGCATGTTTTTGCGGTTTCACATTTGCCCCAATTTATTCCATTGTAGACTGATGAGAGTATTGCTGGTACTTGTACATTTCTCAAAACCAAACCGAATAACCAAATAAGTCTCTGTACCCTTCTACAACATGCTATTTCCATACCAAATGTACTGTAGAGAGCTTAGCCTTTAATCTTAATAGCATTTGTAGTAAGGAGGAATCCAGGAGGAATCCAGGGCACGGTTTGGACGCAGACAGGGAGCTGGAGCTGCAGGAGTCAGGTGGGTTTCAAAAGACATTTTAATCCTGCCTCATGCACATAACAAAATAAAAAGCCCCTGTTACACAATCCCAATAGGAAGAGTGCTGGGCACCCTGGGTCCCCAGGGGCCAAATGAACTTTTCCAGACACTAATCCCACGGATAAGCTCCGAGACGGAGACCTTCAAACTCCTGAAGGCTCTGGGTCGGACTCACCAAACCAAGCCTGACCTTTTGTTTCCCAGTTGGGAGACGTTGACAATCCTCACTCCGACATACTGACTGTTGGTCTTTAGGTGTTAATGGGGAGGCCATTTGTGAGGCCATTTTCGGGAACACTCTGTGGCAGAGGCCGCAGGGGGGGGTTTGATGACGACATCAAAGCTCCTCGTTGAGGAATATGGTTTGATGGGGAAATGTCCACCCCATTTGGCTTCCTGACTAGTTACGGGACTCTACAGTGTTTGCGCTGGTGAAAAAAGCATCTTCATACGCACACGTTCTGTCTCTGGTATGTTGAGGTATGGTTTTCTGCTTTCTTAAAGTTCAAGTGAATAATTTGAGAATCGGTCTTCTCGACTCTTCTCAAAATATTAGCATTGGAAGCATTGGTAGGGGTGGTAGGGAGTGGTAGGGGTGGTAGGGAGTGGTAGTGTGGTAGGGGTGGTAGGAGTTTGATTGATTGATTGATTGAAAACTTTATTAGAAGATTTGCAGAAGTAGGTACATGAAAGTACATATTACATACAAGGTCAACTAACAGGATAAAAACCCAAGAAAGCCACTGGCTTATTTCAATTGGGGTCCTTGATTCTCAATTCATCTTTACATGTAAGACAGACAAAAAAACTAGTACTATCTACAAGATAATACAGACAAATAACTAGTACTATCTACAAGATAAACATACATCCATCATGGGAAGAACAATACAACAAAACATAAGGTATGTACAGCGGGTAGGACAGGTGGGGACATACACCACAGGTGGGGGCGGGGGACAAAACACAAAGTATGTACAGTGGGTAGTTCGGGTCTTTTAATCTGATTTTTGATTTAGAGGGTCCAGTTACGGATTGCAGCCTCCTGTAAATGTTTTTTGAGAGTGGTTTTGAAGGTGGGCAGTGTTTTGCACTCCTTTAAGATTATAGGAAGGGCGTTCCACATTTTTACTGCATAGTTTGCAAACGAGTTTAACCCCTTGTTTGTGGTGCAACGCGGTTGAACGTGGTTCGTGGAGCTTCCTCTGGTATTGTATGTGTGGACGTTGTTCACTTTTTGGAAGTATGTTGACAGGTACTTGGGTGTCTTTGTGGTGTAGCGTATCTTGAAGACCAGGCCCAGTGCAAGCTGCTGCACTCTGTCAACTACTCGTAGCCAATCAAGGCTCAAAAAATGAGCAGCGGTTAGATGTGTCCTAGGGTTGAGGCCTAGCAGAAGCCTAACCAGTTTATTTTGGGCTGTCTGGAGTCTTGTTTTTTGGGCCTTTGTGGTTCTATAGTACCATGATGTTACGGCATAGTCGAAGTGACATTGAATGAGAGCTCCTGATAGGGTCCTCAGTGTGTTTTTACTGACAAGTGAGGATATCCTGTACAAGAATCTAGTTCTATGGTTCACTTTTTTGATTACTTTTGCTGCCATTTTATCTCCGGAAAGATTTGCCTCTAAGATGGAGCCCAGGTATGTAATATCCTCTTTTCTTGTGATATTAATGTTACCCACTTTTATTTTGAAATTTACAGCCTTTCTGAGTTTAGATGGGGATCCGTATAGGATGGTTTCAGTTTTACCTAGGTGTATTGATAGTTTATTGTCAGCTAGCCAGATGCAGATTCTACTCAGTTCAGTGCTTAGCGCTTTTTCCACCTGCAATATGTCCCTGTCAGAGACCAGCAGAGCCGAGTCATCCGCGAACAGGAACAAATTGCAATCACATGCTGATGACATGTCATTCACATATATTAGGAACAGTAAAGGTCCCAATATGCTTCCTTGTGGAACGCCGCAGGTCACTGGGAGGGGGGGGGACAGTGTTCCGTTCACACTAACCACCTGTTCCCTCCCCTCTAAGTAGGATTGCATCCAGCTCACCGATGTTCTATCGAACCCAATTGCTTTCAGTTTATCTAACAATATGTGGTGATCTACTGTGTCGAAGGAGGTCCAGCATGACCATGCCGCAGTACTTGCCCGAGTCCACCTCATGGTTGATGTGGTCGTTCAAATAGAGAAGGCATGTGTCAGTGGAATGGGATGTTCTGAATCCTGATTGAAATTCATACATCAGATTTTTTTCGGTAAGGTACCTATCAACCTGTTCATAAACTATTTTTTCCATAAGTTTCGAGATGGAATTAAGAATAGAAACAGGTCGGTAGTTGCCTGGGTCTAATTTGCTTCCTTTTTTATACAGTGGGGTTACCCTTGCTATTTTAAAGTCAAGGGGGACGTGTCCCTGTTTGATGGAGAGGTTTATTATGTGGGTGATGATTGGGGTAATGGAGGCAGCTGAGTCTTTTAGAAATCTGGCTGGAATATTGTCATGGCCCGTGGCCTTTTCTGAGTGTAGAGCGCCCAGTTTTTTAAACACCTCATCGTTTGACACCATGGAGAGTTTAAAATCATCTTTGCGTACACCCAGTTTATTGTAGAACGCACGGATGTGCTCTACACCATAACGCCCTGAGTGGGGTGGTAGATTGTTAACTAATTTAGTGGCTATGGTTGTAAAGAAAGTGTTTAAGCACTTAGCCACATCCAGCTTGTCTGTAAAGAGAGAATCTCCAGATTTTATGCTGATGTTTGTAGACCTGGTTTTGAGTTTTTGACTGCAACCTAGTTGGCTATTAAGTAGCTTCATAAGGTCACGTGGTTTGTTTAAGTTTTCTTCGATTTTGTTATCGAGGTATTTTTTCTTAGCAGATTTGGTCATGGTAATTACCTGATTGCATAGTTTGTTGCATTGTTTTTAAATTTTCTCAAAGTGGGTTTTGAGATCTTCGTTTAAGTGTTTCACTAATTTTGATTTGCATTTTTGAACTTCAGAGCATTTTAGGTCTCTGACTTTCATAGCATTTAGAATGTCCGAATTCATCCATGGTTCCGATCGGGCTTTAACCCTGGTGGTTCTCATGGGGGCTATACTGTCAATAATATTTAGGAATTTGGTTTTGAAACCTAGCCATGCCTCCTCAACCTGTGTGCTTTTTAGTTCATCTAACCAGTCTTGATTCTCCAGTTTATGGTTTAAGGCCTCACTAGAATAGGATTTAAGGGATCTAGTGGTTACAGTTTTATGACCGCCAGCCTTGGGTTTATGCTTTTTACGAGTGCAAAAGATCATGTAATGATCACTTAGCCCACATACAATAACCCCACTCTTGGAGATTTTGGACTCATCCGATGTTAGAATGAGATCTATGGTGGATTGAGTAGAAATACACACCCTAGTGGGTTTGGTAATTTGTTGGCGGAGACCGTGTAATTCAGAAAACCTAGTGAAGGATTTGAAGCCGGATGCTTCATTTCTGAGCATGTCCGTGTTCCAATCCCCAATAAGAATCTTTTCCACACAGTCAACGTCATCCAAGCACCCCTCAAGAATATCATAGAAATCATTCTGATCGGGAGGTCTGTAGATAGTACCAACCAGCACCGGTTTTGCTTTGTTAAAGATAATTTCAACCCAAACAGATTCTAATTTGTCACGATTCAGGTCATGCCGGGTGTTAAAGATAATATCGTTGTGAATGTACATGCAGACACCACCCCCATACCTGTTCCTGTCGTTTCTGATGACTGAATAGTTTACTATTTCAATCTCTGGGTCTTTGATTGATTCATCAAACTTGGTCTCAGAGAAGCTCAAAATGTGAACCTTGCTGTCATGGAACATTTCTCTGATTTGGTCCAGTTTAGGCACAAGACTGTTCACATTAAGGTGAACAATATGCAGGACCTTACTGCTGTGTCCAAAAAGAGTGTTCATGTCCTTGACTTGGAAATAGTCTCCATTCAGGTCATCGTCAAGTTGAGGATTGGGGGATGGGGGGGGTCACCCATTGTTCAACGGTTTCGGTAGAGAGTCTCCGGGTGGAGGAGGGGGGGTCGTCGCCGGGTGGGGGAGGGAGGGGGGGGAGAGTCTGGATAGCTGGTGGAAGCTAGGTGGGGGGCTAATGTTGTTAGCATAGCTACCCTTTGTTTTGATAGCCTCGTCTGAATCCAGGAAGTCCGCTGCTGGTGCCGGTTTGACGACAATGGCGTCGCTAGCAACATTTGCCTGGGAAAGGCACAGCTGCTCTCTGGCCAAACGTGTAGCCTGCCTGGTTGAAACTGGACCGGGATTCAGCTGAATGTCTCCCGAGAGAAGTAGATAGAGACAGATCATGGTCCTTCGGTCCATTCTACCTGCCGGGGGCTTGTTCTTCCGCGTCAGGTCAGCAGTCAGCGTTGTGTGAATAGTTGCCGCTCCGAAGTTTAAATACTTCTTTGCGGCGTGGAGATAAAAGTCGCTATGGGTCTAATTTTTTCCAATAAAGTTTGTCTCCTTCTCCATAAGATGTAAGTTCTGTGGTGATTTAATGTATAAATCCGTAATCCACAGAAGGAACAGGAGAAAGTGTGGAATAATCCTCGCCGTTGCATTGTTGTCGAAGCAGCAGCAGGAGCGTTGAGAGATGCGACTGCTCATGTTGACTGATTGTCACCTCAAATGACACGGTGGCACACAGTTAAATAAACCTACTCATGTATTTCTGCATACAGGCTGCTAATCTTTCAGGGCAATAACTTACTGTGAAGTATCCCATCGAAAGTGTCACTGTAATTATCCAAAAAAGACTGGATCTTCTAAAATAGTCGCACCCATCACTTTTGGCCATGGTTTCTCAGTGATAGAGAGTGCCATTGTCTCAGTGATAGAGACGTTTCCTGTTGAGGCGACACCAATACCACTGGCTACACTACACACACATACGCACGTGACACTCGCATGCACACACCAACATGCACTGGCATTCACACAACGTTTGATTCAACAAATACTAGCAGTGAGAGTATGTCAATCTAATGAAAGAAAAAGTGTTATGTTACGGTTGGTCAATTGTTGGGGAGGGACAACGGCTGATGAGTGTGTGAGTGTGAGTGTCTGTGCACGCACTTGTGTGTGTGCGTGCGCCTTTTTATGTGTGTGTGCGTGCGTGTGTGCGTGTGCGTGTGCGTGTGCGGTTGCGTGTGTGTGTTTGTTTCTGTGTAAGATGTCACAGTCTTTTGGGGCGAACAGCTGTTGGCCGTATGGCTGCTGTGACGTCCTCACATTCCTCTGCTCTCCCCAGCCCGGATGTGTTTTCACTGGGCATCGCCGGCTACAGTCCACCCACCCCTATAGTCCCCCCCCCCCCCCTGTCACTGGGGGCCTAGAGGGTGGGGAGACACTGTTGGCTTCAACCAGGGAGGAGCGCTCTCTCTGCTCTCTCTCTCTCTCTCTCTCTCTCTCTCTCTCTCTCTCTCTCTCTCTCTGTCTCTCTCTTTCTCACTCACTCTCTTTCTCTTTCTATCATCCCCCCCCCACTCTCTTTACAAAGACCAGTGGGATTGGATGCCTGCAGTGGCCGACAGGCTGTAGTAGTGACCTGTGCTTTGGCCCATCTGCTAACATACTATGCTCCTCTCTCTGTTGTTCAAGTTCACATCGAAGTTCAAAAGATAAATGAGAATGACACTTTGATGTGAAGAAAACATATAGCCAGCCATGCCTAAGAGGATATGCAGTGCTGTTATTTTGTTGTTGTTGCCCCATTAGGTTATTGTGTTAATACCTGGTGGACCAGCTGCCACGGAGCGCACAGTGTTAACAAGAGCAGTGTTACAAAGCCACTGATCCGGCCCTGAGCGACCCTGGCGTTAAGACTCTAGGCTCTAGGCTGCTGTCGTGCTCCCTGCACACCAGGTCGTGAAACGCTGGGTTTCGTTTGTGACATTGTTTTCTCAATTTTTTTCATTTGAATTTTGGACAGGTTTCAGGATTGGAGCCCCCGTATGAGTCACTGGCGTACTTTTAGCTGCCCCTAAGCCTTGCCTGCGTGTAATACACCGCACTGAATGCACCACATGGTCAGCGCTCAGGCCAGCATTATCCATTTCGGACTCAAGCCCGCTGTGTCAGATCAACCTCGACTGGACAGTCATTGTTACTTTTTATCAGATTATCCCCCCCCCCCCCATGGATTGTGATACATATTAATCCAGGACGGACATCATCACGTCAGCGGGAATGCTTTTGTACTCCCCCCCTCCTCCACGGTTTCAGAAGTCCCTCTCCAGTTGTTACCGTGGTAAGCCATCAACGAGCACAGCCAACTTAAAACGGGGGAATCAGGAGTTTGGAATGCTTCTAACGTCATGGTGAATTTGTAGAAGCAGTTGCCCAGTAACGTCATTCCCCCCCTCCCTCTGCTTAGTGCTAGACCTCAGGGACATATAAGCCGTTTGAATCTAATGAAAGTTATGTGTGTGATGTTAGTGTTTCTGCCTGTGTTTGTTATTAGGACGTTTGTCATTGTCTACAGTACCACCATGGTGGCATACAGAGGGCGGCTGTGGCGCAGGAGGTAGAGCCGGCGAGGTTGGCAGATCAGCAGTTTGAGCCCCGGCTGGCCACATCTCGAGGTGTCCTTGGGCAAGACACTGAACCCCAAATTGCTCCCAATGTGCGGGCCGGCGTCTTGTATGGTAGCTTGCTGCCATTGGTGTGTGAATGGGTGAATGAAGGCCATTGTAAAACACTTTGGAATAAGGTGCTATATAAGTCAGTCCATTTGCCATTATACAGTGTATGTAGGAGTCCAGGGCACCGTCCGGTGAATATGTAATAGAAATCCAACCCCAGCCTCGTTGATTGTAAGTGACAGTCGTCTACCACTGGTCAGCTTGTTAGCTGACATGTTATTTAGTCTGATGGATGGAGTTGTATCTAGGGATGTCCCTATCCGATCCACGGCATCGGTATCTGTGTGATATTGGTCCAGAATGCTGGATCGCAGATCGGATGGGAAAAAAAATAGGCTCCGGTCTGCGCTCCTGATCTGGTGTGTCACTCACGTGATGACAACAGTAGTAGTCAGTGGTCATGTGTATGAGAGTTGGCTAGTAGCTACCTGTGTGTAATGAGTCTGACAATGTCATGATGCCAGCTGGTGAAACCATTTGCAAGTAATTTTTAGTTTTTTACATAGTCTGAAACTACAGATTGTAAGCTTTCATATGATGTGTCATACATTGAAATCGAAGAAAATGCAAGATGACATGAGTATTTGCATGTTGGTGCACCTCAAGAATGGGAATGCGACAGAATGGGAGAAAAGTGACTGATCAAACCACAACAACAAACGTTGCTAACAGCTAGCGGCTAACAGTGGTACATCTCTACGACTGTCTAACTGCGTTTTTATACCATCACAACATGCTGAGAGAATATCGACATGCTAAAAACACATAACTACACATAATTAGATTAACTCACAGTCTTTGCTTTTGAACATGTCCGAAAACGAAAGTATGTAAGTCATTATCACTTACCGGTAGCCTACGGCAAACGAGAACAGTGAGTAGGTTGGTATTGTTGTGCCATCAGTCGACGACGCACATGTTTGGCAAGTTTGCATCATTGTATCGGATCGTAAATAGCGTTCCATATCTCAGATTCAACGTCGGCCCGATACCGATGCTCAGTATGGGAATGGTGCGTCTCTAGATGAGAGTATCATAGAGGCATGTTAAAGGTCCATTTCAGAAGATTACAAATCATATGGTTCATATTATGCATGATGTATCACATGCATCCATCTCTTACCCCAATAAACCATAAAACTTTTTTTTCCCAAAATGTTTGTTCTGCTGCTGTTAGAGAGCAATGATTTCCTCTGTACAGCGAGATTCAATTTCGGGTTTTTGGTCAGAGCAGACACGGTCAGAGCAGACACGGTCAGAGCAGACATGGTCAGAGCAGACATGGTCAGACATGGTCAGAGCAGACACGGTCAGAGCAGACACGGTCAGAGCAGACACGGTCAGAGCAGACACGGTCAGAGCAGACACGGTCAGACACGGTCAGAGCAGACACGGTCAGAGCAGACATGGTCAGACACGGTCAGAGCAGACACGGTCAGAGCAGACATGGTCAGAGCAGACACGGTCAGAGCAGACACGGTCAGAGCAGACACGGTCAGAGCAGACATGGTCAGACATGGTCAGAGCAGACACGGTCAGAGCAGACATGGTCAGAGCAGACACGGTCAGACACGGTCAGAGCAGACACGGTCAGAGCAGACACGGTCAGAGCAGACACGGTCAGAGCAGACACGGGCGTGGAGAGATGGAGAGGTTTTGTCGTCCTCCTCCCACGCTCTCATTTGGCCTTCGATGGCGCCCGAGCCCCGTTAGTCGTTAGCGAGATGAATGAGCTAACAGGAAGGAAGCACTAGCGGAGACTAATGACAAATGTGGCTTTTTCGGGGGTGGGGGGGGGGAGGGGACTGTCGGCCCCCGTTAGCACAAACGCAATGTTCCGGTGTCGAGGGGATATCAAACGAACGGTTGACAAATTAATGGAGGCAACATTTTGAGCGGAGGAGAGAGAGAGCAAGTTAATGGTAGTCCTTTCTGCATCTCTCTTGCTCTCTTCCCCCCGCCCCCCCCTCTCCCTCCTTCCCTTCCCTGTTTTATTTTCCCACTGTGTATTTCCCTTCTTACTTCACTTTTGTTTTTCCTCCATCGCCTTTTACCCCGTCGCCCTCGTGCTCTGTCGCCCTTTGTTACTTTCTCACACACTGGCCGACACTCATGAGCATCACACAATGACCAGCCCAGTCTCTCTCACACTCGGCTCACACGGACGGTAGCATACGATCCCATCACGTGAACTGAACACACACACACACACACACACACACATACCCACCCACACACCGACACGGCACAACACGACATCCACATGACATGACATTCACATGATGAGAACCCCTTAGCATGCATTATACCCTCCTCTCACACAGACCTAACTCCCTCACTTCCCATTCAACCTTATGATGAATGCTCCACCAGATTGCTCAGGGCCACCGAGCTAGCAAAAACAAGAGCGCTAACTACCCTAGCTGCCTAGCTGCTCCCCATTTTACCGCCAGTCATTAGAGCTAAAGGCGTCCTTGGTGCTATCCCTCTTCTTCCCAAACACTGCTCCCTGAGGACACTATGAACCCACTCGACTATCGTGGGGACCTTCTATCGTTTTGCCAGTAGGCCGGGTCTGAAAGCGTTAATGGGGTGGAGGGGGGAGTGCAGAGTTGCCCCAGTCGCCTGAACGGTGGTAGGGGGTTGAAACGCTGAGTGACTATTTATAGACACGCAAAGGAGTCTCCCTCACCCGCCACCCCCACCGCTCGCTCTCTCTCTCTCGCTCTCACACACACACGTACACGCTCAGAGCATAAAGGGTCTGATTGTTGTCCCTCCTCTTCATTAATCTGACCGTTACACCGATTCAAAAGGGTTCCCCTCTTTTCCACGTGTCTCATCAGCCAACTATTTTAAATGTTTAAAAATGTCATCTTTATTTTTTACAGGGGAAAACACACTGAGCCTATTTTGCAGGTGCACCCTGTCCACAATATCTATATAATTAGAAAACAACACATACAAAATACAACACAGTTGAATACAGAAATCATTACATCATAATGAAACCACATCACATCCTTCACCAAAGAGGTCCTCAATCGACACACTAAATTGCCCGAGCGGCACCAGAACAACCAACTGAAATACTTTTTTTGCAGATGCCCAGCAGTGAGGTGAGCGCTATGACTAAAAGCAGAATTAGTGGGGCGCTTAGGTGGCGTAGCGGGTTAAGCGCTGACCATGTAACCGCAGGGTCCCCGGTTCGATTCCGGCCGGGGACATATCCTGCATGTCATCCCTCCTCTCTCTCTCGCCCATCCTTCCTGTCTAAATCTTCACTGTATCCGTCAAATAAAATGAAAAATATGAGTGGGACTGCCCCACTCAGAAAAAAAGAAAAGAAAAAGAAAGCAGAATTAGTTTGGCAGTTTATTGAACTTCAATAATAAGGTTAGGTAAACCCAGACGTTTACGCAGTGAGGCTTCATACGTAAACATGGAGTACTGAGGAGATCTACAGGACTTTAACGAGGTCCAGCCAACCTTTTGAGGGTCAGGCTAACCAGGATCCAAACCTTGCAATTCCTCTCCTCAGGCTAACAGCTGTCTAGTAAACACAGCAGACCCCCCCGCCCCCCGGGAGACACAACTGACAACCAGAGAAGAAAGCAGTCTTGTACCTGACCCTAAACCGCCACCGCAATGTCAACCGCCATTGTGTTTTTTTCCTCACTTTGTTTTGCCTTTTGATTTGACGTGAACATAAATACAAAGAATACAGATTAGAAGACAATTGCAAATTGAAAAAATCAACAACTAATGAGAACAATGGGGATGAAATGATGACCTCCTCTGTGGTTTGGTGTGGTCTGGTCATATCACATCCAGGGGGGATCAGGACCCATGTTGCATTATCTAATGAAGTTAGAAGGCCCTTGGTAAGAAGAGAGCGGCGATGACCCAGCTAAACCATCATCCCCAGATTACGCCGCTTACACTGAGTAACCGCCGGGAGTCGGGACCTGTGTGTGTGTGTGTGTGTGTGTGTGTGTGTGTGTGTGTGTGTGTGTGTGTGTGTGTGAGAGTATGTGTGAGTGTGTGTGTGTGTCTGTGCGTGTGTGAACCTCTGAACCCCTGAACCATCTACCCCTGAACCCTCTACCTCTGAACCCTCTACCTCTGAACCCTCTACCACTGAACCCTCTACCTCTGAACCCTCTACCACTGAACCCTCTACCTCTGAACCCTCTACCTCTGAACCCTCTACCTCTGAACCCTCTACCACTGAACCCTCTACCTCTGAACCCTCTACCTCTGAACCCTCTACCACTGAACCCTCTACCCCTGAACCCTCTACCACTGAACCCTCTACCTCTGAACCCTCTACCTCTGAACCCTCTACCCCTGAACCCTCTACCTCTGAACCCTCTACCTCTGAACCCTCTACCTCTGAACCCTCTACCTCTGAACCCTCTACCTCTGAACCCTCTACCCCTGAACCCTCTACCCCTGAACCCTCTACCTCTAAACCCTCTACCTCTGAACCCTCTACCCCTGAACCCTCTACCTCTGAACCCTCTACCTCTGACCTCTCTACCCTGTATTTGCCATTTTTTGTAACTGGCCTTTTCCCTGGCAGCCATACCTTGGGAAAGCGGGATCGAAATCGGTGCGAATAAAATGTGGTGGCTTCTCGCCCGTCACTGATGAAGGCCGTTTTGTGAACAGGGTTGCGGTAAACAAACAAGCCATTCTGGGCCTATAGGAGCGCGGCACCAGGGCACGCAAGCAAGCGTGCTGATTTTAATTGTAATTAGAGTGAGGAAATTGGTGTAGGAAGCGAGCCAATGACATGGCAATGCTCTCTGACTCCCTGTTGTCCCTCTTGTTGCTTTGCTTTGCTTTGCTTGCTTTGTGTGTGTGTGTGTGTGTGTGTGTTGTGTGTGTGTGTGTGTGTGTGTGTGTGTGTGTGTGTGTGTGTCCGCCCGGGGGTGTTGGCCCCTGGGTGCAGAGCTTTTGACGGCTCTTTTGACGAGACAAAACAGCGTACTTGTCATGATCTGACAGCTCTCAGATGCCGTGTTGCCTAAGCGACCTTGTTAATGGCTCTTTGAACTGTGGCAGTTGACGGGTGCACAAAGGCATCTCTCCTTTCAAGATTTGCGACCCGGCGTGGAAAGAGAAACGTTGGCATGGAGGGGTGAGCATCTCCCATTCAGGGACTCTGCAGCAAGCATGTAGTCAACATTGTCCAGTAGCGTGGGAGCACTGCACGCTGGTTACTAATGATAACAATGAGTGTGGACCACAACTCCTTTGTCTTTTTATTTAGTAGATGAACCGTGGTCTTGGCCGTTTTTCTAAACTGTTTTAGAATCAAGTTCAAGTGTAACTTACAAAGGCTTCATGAAACATTCACAACCCCTGTACAAAGCTTACATAGACGTTCACAATCACTTATGATGCTAAAAGATATAAAGGATTTTGCTGATTATTTAACTGAATAAAGATGGTTGGGTGCACACACAAGAAGCAGATATTTTCCTTGCTTTTAAGTAGTCATTTTATTGATATCAACATTTAAGGCCGCCCTCTACAGGCGGTTCGGCTGGGACTTTTTCAAGGACAGCTGGTCGGCTATGCTTGAAAAAGCCTGCTTCTTCACATGCACCAACCTCCTTTATTTAGTTAAAGAGTCTCTGCAGTTGAGAGAGCACTGTAGCTCAACTCTAATGTAATGTTAGCTTGGAGCAGGAACTTTGACTATGTAGATAGATAGACAGATAGATATGCACTTTATTGATCCCAGAGGGGAAATTAAGGCGTTACAGCAGTTCCCAAACAGCAAAAACAAAGTAAAGTGACATAGTAGAATAATAGAATTAAATAAAATAGACATTTGACATCTGAAACATTCTAGGTAACAACAGTCCAGTATGAGGCCTAGGCTACACAACGACAAAACAACGACAAAACACAATTTCGATCTCTGTCCACACAGGCGTTTTCTCATTGTCGTGCAATGGAACCGTGTATTCAGGTACACTGGGCATGCGCGTACTGGTAGACCCAGAACATTATTACAATATAATTGAGACCGTGCTGTAAAATAATAGAAATTCATTCACTTTCATTAATTCGGTAGCATTGTCAACTCCTGATCAATCTTCTCTCCACTTACATTACGTCTGCATCCAAGATGTGGCATGTATATGTTACGGTACATGTGGGAATACGGTACATGTGGGAAAACTAGGGTTAGGGTTAGGTGCTAGGGTTACTTGGTACATGCTGGCATATCTAACCCTAACCCTAATCCTAACCCTAACCGTAGCACCCTAGCACCTAACCCTAACCCTAGTTTTCCCACATGTACCGTATTCCCACATGTACCGTAACATATACATTATTCATATGTGTAAATGTAGGTTGTATAAAAAGAGCTGATGCATAATAAACCTTATGATAATTGTTATCATAAGTGCCTCTTGCTAAGATGTTTGCTTGCTAAGACGATAAATAATATTCCAGCACTGGTTTTCAAGAGTAGTCTATTTATAGCACAAGACTTGCGCTGAATGGTTGGGTCGCACGCAATGCGCACATACATCAATCATTCAAACTTTATTTATACAGCATATGGATGTTACGTGCCTAGAACTCACTTGTTACTTGCCGCTTTCATAATTTAATTTAGCCTATATCGCACAAGTCATGCATTGACTGTAACCAAGTGATGAACAGTATTAAGTAAACCACAATACATTTGTGGGTGTCCGCGTCATCGTTATCGAAAAACGCACCCAATCGCCGACCACACAACTCTGAAAATGATATGAAAACACCCTCCCAGAGAAACACCCTCCCAGCGTTATCGTCTCAGCGAGGTAATGTCTCTCACAAATTCGGCGGAGTCGTGTAGCTGTGAGGTGCAAACGATATCAGATCTTCACCGTTTCAGACAAATCCGGGGCCGTGTAGCCTATGCCTGAATTAACGTCCCCCAGCCTGACTCTGATCACCCCAATCGAGCCAGCCAGAGGAGGAGTTGTACAGTGTTATTGTGGCAGGCAGAAACGATCTCCTAAAGCGCTCCTTAGTGCAGCGTAGTACTAGTAGTCTGTTGGTAAAGGAGCTTCTCTGCTCTGCCACAGTGTCATGTAGGGGATGGGAGCGGTTGTCCATGATGGCCAGGAGTTTGGTCGTCATCTTTCTATTGGCCACCTCCTCCACAGTGTCCAGGGTGACACCAAGGACAGAACCAGCTTTCCTAATAAGCTTGTTTAGCCTCTTGGTGTCACCTTCCTTGATGATATAACAAGTTCTTTAACTACTTTCAGGTACCATGCCAAGTGTGGTATAACCCTGTTGAAATGTTGAAAACCTTTTTATTACATGACTTTTTCTTGCTCAGTGAAGTATCTCTAATGGCCTTTTGAACGGTTTAGTTTCATTAAGCCTTAAACATTTTAAGCAACACAAAGTATTTTCTGTAGATTTACCATAGAAATTATGACTTCCGATACATTAGATATCTTTGCTCCTAAATCCTGTGAAAGTAATGGCCATAAAGGATGTTTTAGTAGGGACAAAACAAAACAGAAAGCTTGTTTCAAGCAACTGTATTGTAACTCCTAGTCTACCATTGCGGTCTGTCTGGGGAAAAGAAAAACATTGAAAAATGAAAGCGTATTCCCTACCATTTACACTCGACAGGTCCTTCCCCTACCAGCTACCCCCTACATTGGAACACGCGTCAAACGATATCTGCCTAATTGCCGGGTTGAGCTCTCTTCTAGCTCACACAGTGCTCCACTTTAGTAACCAAATCTTATCATTAAAACATCTCCCCCATGAAAGTAATGGCTATGGCCTGCTTGTCAAAGACCTCATTGTGACAGCTCTATCATTTCCACATTCCCCTTCTTCTCTCTGGGTGTAGGAGGTTGAGGGGGCTTTAGGAAAAGAGGAGCGGATGTTTAATTGAGTTGGGTTGGTTAACTCTTCTCCTACCAACAGGGAACGAGCGGTGGTCTTTCCCTGCTTTAAGACCTCATGCTTGAGACGCGGTTGATGTTGGCTTGATCGGTGCTTAAATGTTGTACCTAGGCGATTTCAATTCTGGCCCAAATTCTCATAATGTTACTGAGCCAAGCAGGCGCGGCAAAGATCTGGTGGCAGAAGATTCACACATGGAATCAATGATGAAATACCGACGGTTACGAAACGCAATCCGACATCAGTGAGAGTGAACGAGTAGAGTAACAGAACCTGATGTCGGCGTGTACAAGCCCTGGCAAGTTGAAAACATTTGGCCAAATTAAAATGAGGGCAGCGACTAAAAATAACCACGCTATTGTTGATCTCGTCCTTTAGTAGCAACTAACTGGTTTGCCTGGGTCTCTTCCCCATTCTAGCTGCTGAATAGCTTGTTGACATCAGATTGCGCGGGGACCCCTGGAAGAGGCTCATGAGCCTCAAACCCAGCCAACCCTGCGTTGGGGAGAGAAGAAAGCAAACACTCAAGCCTAAACCTGGCATTCCCACGCTTCCAATCACTCTTCCACAGTGAGGGAAAACAACACATCCACGGAACAAGGAACAATAAATCAACAGAGGGATAATGACTAATGATAGTGTCACTCTTTTCATACAGTGTATATTCAGCGTGCGTGTTCTGCACCAGAGGAGATGGTTTTTATCTTGCAGATGAAACAAAAGCCAAAGACAGATCATTATGCAAACAATCTCTCTGCCTCCCTCTCCTTGTCCCCCTTTGCACTCGCCAAGTCAATAGCGGCATGCCGTGAAAAACACACACACACACACACACACACACACACAACGGAAGATAATCATAATCATAATGATAACGCAATCCACTCTGCATCAGATGGAAGATAATCCTCAGCAAACTCCCCCTTAAACCTGAGTGACTGAGTATGATTACAGATAATCCCCCCCCCCCCTCCTTGGTTTACATGACATCAGCGTCAGAGCCAGCGAGAGCAATCTTCCCACTCACGGCTGTAGGACCCAGGATCATCCCCTCACGCTGTAGGACCCAGGATCATCCATTGATCTCATTTGTGTTGTTGTCTCCATTTCACTGGCTACCGGTGGGCATAGCTGAAAGAGTTCAAACATCCACTGCAGATCTACACTGGGTGACCGGACAGGGTTGATTTAACTGTGATTGTATTTTGCGTGACGATTTTGTTTATGTGTAGCCTACTAGAACCTGTGGGAAGAATCCCTCCCCTTGAGGGAGATGAAGCGTTAGACACTGGGAGCAGAGATGGAGGAGGTCTTTTTGGGACTTCACAGTTAGAGTTATTTGACTGTTTTTTTGGAGAGAGGATATTTGTACTATTTTTTGGAGAGAGGATATTTGTAGGTTCAAGTTCACAGTGTGTGTGAGTGTGTGTGCGCGTGTGTGTGTGTAATTATCTATCTGTTTTCAGCGTGTTGATCTGAACGCCTGATCATCACATCAGATCAGACATGAGGACGGGGCGTAGATGACGACACAGAGGGTGTGATGTTGTTAGGGTCAGGACTGTCTGTCTGTCTGTCTGTCTCACCCTTATGTGAGGTCTATATGACCTCACATGTCATATAGACATTCAGAAACCATGAAGCAGTATTGCTCATGTAATACTGTCCCATCAATAGTTTTGAGTGTACACACACGCACCCCAGCCTTCCAAGAGGGCATTCAGATTGAGGTCAGTGTGGTGTTTTCCCCCCCGCAATCAGCCTCTTCCAGCATCTAGAGTTTGCCACTGTGAAAGCCACACCCCCCTCCTTTTGACTTTTTCCTCAATGATTGTTAGAATTTCAAAATCACACTTTTTGTACGTTTTATAACCATTGCTGCCTCCAAAACATGTGATGTTGTTTGTGTGCCTAAGGCCCATTAAAAGGTGGAGGGCACAATATTGTGTGCAATAAAATCAACAAATGACGTGTGCGTGTGTGTGCGTGTGCGTGTGTGTGTGTGTGTGTGCGTGCGTGTGCGTGCGTGTGTGCGTGTGTGTGCGCGTGTGCGTGTGTGCGTGTGTGTGTATGTGTGTGTGTGTGTGTGTGTGTGTGTGTGTGTGTATGTGTGAGTGAGTGAGTGTGTGTGTGTGTGTGCGCGTGTGTGTGTGTGTGTGCCCGTGTGTGTGTGTACGCTTGTGTGTGTGCGCATGTGCGTGTGCTTGGGTGCGTGTGTCCTTCGTGTTCGTCCTTCTAGCACTACGACTGCAATGGCCCCTGGCCCGAGCATAGATTACATTTTTCTGCTATGACTGGTGGATAGATGATTCACTTACTTAGACAAATGTATTTGTTGTAAGATGCTTTGGATAAAGGCGTCTACTGAATGCCAAAAATGTAAATGCAATGTTCATTTACAATATGCTCGGTCAGAAAATTTGTGATAAACTGTTGATAATGGCCAATGAGGATAACATGTTCAATGAACTATAACCCGGGGGTAGTGGGGGTAGTGGTGGTCTAGTGGATAGTGAGTTGGACTTGTGATCGGAAGGTTGTGAGTTCAAATCCCGCCTGAAACCACACCACTACTAGTGTGCCCTTGAGTAAGGCACTTAGCCCTCAGTTACTCCAGGGGGAATGTCCCTGTAATTCGTAATTGTAAATCGCTTTGGATTAAAAGTGTCTGCTAAATGGCAAAATTAATTAATTAATAACCCGCGATGAAAACCAGTTGGTCTAACTGTAGGATAAAACCAGTTGGTCTAACTGTAGGATAAAAGTGTGTGAATATGCTAGCCCTGGCCTCCCTAGTCAGGTGTGAGCTCAGCAGTTGTATAAAGGTTGATGTCTTGCCGTTTGAAATGTACTTTTTTACAAAACACATTATGCTTTCAGCTCCACCTTATTCAATCTACAATAACATGTATTCAAAGGATGAAATGGTGGTGTGTTCTTACAGCATGTATAGTAAAATAAATAGTTATCCCTTTAAAATACTAAATGGGGTATTAATGATACTTAATACTTATGATTCTTAAGTCTGACTGAACACAATTGATGCATTTTATTTGCATGGTATTTGTCTAATGTAATGATTACACTGTTACTGTTGAACAAAAAATAAGAAAAAATTACTGAAACCAAAAGTTTTGACTCTGGTGGTGTTGGTTAGTGCTGAAGGCACGGGGCTAGTAGAGTTAACACCCAAGCCCAGGACAGCTGCCAAAAGTAGCGTAGCGCAAAAGCAAGCTGCGAAAGGGAGAGAAAAAAGACAGCATTGGGAAGGTACAGTATTGACGTCAGAGAGACCCACATGTAAGAAATTCTTGGCTAATTACTCGGAATGTGCTGGCTTATTGTAAAATGCTCTGGCTTGCACAGAGCGTTCCAAAGGCGGTTCTTTGTTTTCCAGTCTGGCCCAGCTCCCTCGTAGAGGCCCTCCTTCTCTTCTCCTCCTTCCCTCCTCCACTCTGCCCCCCTCTACTTCTCCTCTTCCTTTTCACTCCAGAGAGACAGTTGTGGTTGATATTTTGTAGTCAGTGAGCCCCATAACCTCCCTTCCACACACATCACCTCCCTCATCTCCCTGTTCCTCTGGTTCCAGTCTGGCCTGTAAAAACAGAGAGGGAAACGTTTGACTTGAGCTGTGCAATGGCGGCCTGTTTGAGTTTCGACTCACACTCTTTGACCTTTACCCATGCACCTGGATTCCCACAGCTGTTAATGGGGGACCCATTCTCTTCTGAGAAGTTTTAAAGACAGATGTCTGTTCACTGTTTGCCGATCCCAAATATGATCTTTTAATTAGGTCACAATGTTTTTTCCCCCTTGTCCAGCTCCTGTGAGAAACTAGATGAATGTAAATACCTTGTTTTTAGAGATGTAGCTATTTTCGAGCTGTTTGTCAGTTAAGATGCAGCACCCTGATGAAGACTGCAAAGCAAGAGCATGTGGGTGTTTAATTCTGGAGAAGCATTTTCTATTCATCTTCCACTGTCCTCTAAGAGTGTCTCACACATATCCCACACATTCAGTTTGCTGTTTTTTTTTGCATTGTGTGGAAGTGTGGAACTGAGCCTGGATTTGTACAGACAACAGCAGGTTGTAGGTTTCAAAGCTCATGTGGAACAACCACGCTACAGCTTTGCTCAGCTTCACCCCAACAAAAACAACATTCCACAAGAAACCTGCTCATACAGGACATTACAACCCCTTTTGAAGTTATCTTGAATAAAAGTGTCCCCTAAGCAAACAAAGTACTTTGTTATTCTAAATCTGCAACATAAAATCTGAAAATCTTTAAAAAAAAATCAAGGCTGCAGCAACAACACAGCACTCTGCCGCATGGGAGGAATTCTGTACCACAGTTTGACAACTAAGAACCCAGTGGGCAATCCCAGGAGAGTCCCCTTTGGAAGCCCATGAGCCAGTCCGGCAGCACTAGCGAACACGTTCTAACTGGAACTGGGTCGTCTCTAAACCACTTAATGATGAGGGCTTTCGCCCCCTACCCTGTCCCATATGAGGGATGTGAAGGTGGTGTTGGTGGTGGGGGATGTCTGGGGTGAAGGGGATGATGCGTTGATTTAGGAGAAGGGATTGGGGTTGCTCTGAATGGAGAAGGGAGGAACCTTCAATCTCTTGTATTGGCGCCGGGAATGCCTTTGAAGCTTTCCCTGGATGCGTCCATGTCGCGGTCGTTTCCCAGCGGAGTGAGAAAAAGGTAGAGCACAGGAGAGAGAGAGTGAGCAGGTGTCGAGAGAGCGAAGACATGTGGATGTCTCCCTACATCATCATCACCTCCCCACCTACCTTCGCTCACTACTTTCCCTCTGGGCTACGGGGCACAACCAAGACGATCTGGGCCAGTTCCTCCTATGAGCAGCCAATCCTGGCCCTGCCCCCATAGAGGAAGGTAAAAACAAAGGTTGATATTAGGGAGGCGATATTAATCTATTTTTAGCACTCTGTCGTCTTGTATAGGACTATCATATATACAGTATATATATATATATATACTCTGTAGGAAGATATGGCGTAAGGGGGTGGGGGGGAGGGGTGGTCCGTTATAGGGCGTCCCCTGTGGCTTGTTTATCCTGGCTGGGCGGGCTAGTTGTTTGTGTCCTGCCGCCCTGACGCTGCACGCTGTGCTGAGACATGCCAAGAGAGGGAACTATTCCTTGAGGATCTGGTGCGTGAGTGTCTGCCCCAAGCACCCCGGGCTATGGGTCAACCTTCATGTTTGTTAATTCATCATCCATCCATCCGTCCCTCCCTCCCTCCCTCGACACCCCCTCCTTCTTCTGCCCTGTTTGTCACTGTCACTGCCTCAACCGAACAGAGCTGAGGCCGGGGCTGTGAGGCCAAGTGTCTGAGTATGTTCGCTTTTGTCACCAGTCTCACTGGTATTACCACTATGCACTTCGGGGGGGGACAACAGCATATTGTGTTCAGATTTTTCTCCATTGTTTTTTGGTCTTCACTGCAAGACAATCTTACAGCGGTATTTGGTGACCAGGCTCATAGCTACTGTAAGAGTACAGGACAAAAGACAGATCAAGTGCTGCATCAAGACCCAAATTGTGAGGACTGTTGCCCTGCGGAAAACTCTGACGAGGTCAAGTGATTTCTCTACCGAGATGGAGGTAGGGGTCAAAGCCATGTCATTTTGGATGCTTTGCATGCTTCTTGTAATACCAAAGGTATGGGTCTTAACCAACAATCCGGATGAGCTGTTTGTTGCATCATTCCAAAGTAATTGTTAGAGCATCTCCAAGATCTAGATCTCCAAGGACAGTCAGTGCCAGCCTTTAACGGGGTTGTATCTACAGCCATCTTTTGTAGATAAAGACACCTCGCAGAGGCCTTCAGGCACCCTGTAATTACGTCCTTGCTGTTTTTTTTTTTTTTTTTTTAACTTAACCTTTATTTAACCAGGCAAACATGTAAGAACAAATTCTTATTTGCAAATATGGTTAAATAAAATGGTTGTTTTCGCTGTGCTGGAAAACATGGATTTAAACAGTGCAATACTGGCCTACTCATTGTTGCCTTTACCAGGTCCATTATCTAACAGATCTTCTCTTCTGTTCCTGTGTCTGGGTTGTTGTGCTCTTTAGAAGAGATGTTTCTCTCTGTGTGTGTGTGTGTGTGTGTGTGTGTGTGCGTGTGTGTGTGTGTGTGTGTGTGTGTGTGTGTGTGTGTGTGTGTGTGTGTGTGTCTGTGTGTCTGTGTCTGTGTACGTGGTGCGTATGTGTTTGCGTAAGCTACTCTGTTACTAGCGTAGAAGTCAGAATCAGAATAGCTTTTATTACATGTGCTTTTATTACCAATGTACAGGTACACAAGTAAGATTATTTCGCTTAGGTTCTTTAACATTGGCATGGCGGCAGGATACAAAATCACAATAATAGAATCAAGTAAAATAAGTAATAATAAAGTAATAAAGTGATGGTAGTTGTACTACAGTGGAATCAGTCGTACTGCAGTAGAATCAATAGTGCAAGGTGCATGTTAGGGTTGAAATGCTGTTGAAATGCAATATGATACAATGTGCGGTATGATACAGATATGATAGTACAGTGATACTATAGTGATATGCTAGGACAGTACAGGTTTCAAGTAGTAGTCAGGTAGTGTTCAAGTAATCAGGTGGTGTGCAGGTAGTCATATAATATATATTATTTTTGTAGTGAGAATGTGGATGGTTTGGGGGGAGACAGTCTTTTGTTTTCTTCCAACTGTCTTTCTTTCCCCTGGAAATGCACTGGAAGAAAGGGGGAAATAGGTGTTTGACATCCTCTGGTTGTCATAGCTGTTTGACATCCTCCCCGACGACAGTAGCTCGAACAGTTTCTGATTGGGGTGGCTGGGGTCCTTGATAATCGTATAATCGATAATAATGCCTAACAAAGTTTGTGTTAGCATAATCGCTAATCATTGCTAGCGAGTTTGACAGCAAACACACAGGATCTGTCTCTTCTCCGTAAGTACCGTGTGAACAGCTAGGATGTAGCCAAGCTACCTTTTGAATAACTGAGTCCCTTCTCAGTTACCTTCAGACAACTGGGAAGGAGAGTGATGTTGGAGACACACAGACAGCTTGTTCCCTTATGGAGCAGAGGATGAGGTTGACTCATACTTCCTGTGTGTTTATCACACAGAAAGTGTACCTGCCTAAAGACATGATTCTCACACACACACACACACACACACACACACACACATGCACGCACACACACTCACAGGGCACACACACACACACACACACAGGTACACACACGTTTATACTGTGGGTACACACAGGCACACGGTTCATATCCAAGCATACATGCATACAATCTTACTCATACAATCACACTCTCATTCTGTAAACATATAATCAAACACACTTGACACTCTCTGTACTTCAGTCTCTCGTCTGTGCCCTTTTCAGAAGCAGCACACAGCGTTGTAGGAATGTCAACAAGTGAAGCGAATGGTGAGGATGTGAGCTGTTTCAGCAAAGCTAATGTGGCTCTGCGTGCACGCACGTGCGCATGTTTGTTTGAATGTGCAGTATGTACACTTCTGTACACACCTATGCATTGTTGTGGTTGTAGGTTTGCATAATATTGTTGTATTCTTTTACGTTACATACACAACAGTGCTGACCATTGACCGAGAGAACAAGCATCTGAAGTCTCGCACGTGTTTACACTCATCTCACTGCTACATGATTTGACATGTTAAGGAATCACACCCCATCACAGGCATCCCACCAGGGTCACAGACAGGTGCATCTCCCTATGATCTGACAAATGCTGTTGAAAAGTATAGAGAGAGATGGAGACACACACACAAACATACACACAATACTACTCTCTGTCCTTGGCCAGCAACCAAAGCACAGGATCGGTGAGAAAGTGATTCTCTTTATAAACCAACAGCACTCTAAATTCCCCAAAATCACATTGTTCAATATGCATGACACAATACTGGTCTTTATCACACAAGTATACCAACAAATAGATTGCTGAGCAAGAGAGAAATAGAACGGTACAAAAATGAAAAATTAAACAAGGGGGAAAGTGAGTGAAGCAGGGGGAGGCTGGCGAAGGTAGACATTTCTACCTCTGCCAGCCTCCAGTGGAGTGAAGGGATGGCTAATGACATGCTCTTCGATGACAACCATTAGCTCCACAGTGGAGAGGAGTCAGCACAGCAGCCAAATCAACTCTCCACTCTCCTCCCCCGCCTGCCTTCCGTGTTGGAAACAATTATTATTATTAAAAAACGGTGCTTTTTCGGCGAGGGCTGGCGGTTATGTAACCATTGTGCGGGGGTTAGGGGAGGGCACAGCCAAGGACCCATTTCCACTTGGCTATGTGATTGGTGTTACGGTCGAGCACTATGCTGGTTGGCTGCTCTCTGGTAGGGGGGGCATTTACTCGTTGGATAAGAGCGCGTTCGGAAGACCCTGAGCTGATTGCCAAAGACCCCTTTGCTGCCAGAGTCAAAAGCCCCTCCATAGATAGGCAACAGATACGCCACTCTAGACTCTAGATACATTTGACTAAGTAAGTGAATCATCTATCCATCAGTCACAGCAAGAAAAAGCAATCTATGCTCGGGCCAGGGGCCCAAGGGATAGAGGGGATGTAGAGGTCTCAGTAGGGGCAGTTAAGGTGTAGCCTGAAAAGATGAGTCTTCAGTCAGGACAGTGAAAAGCTGTGACCAGGTAGCACGACTGCTGCCTCCGCGTAGAGGCGGTCGTGCCATAAGGCCAGCAGAGGTGGAAGAGCAGAGAGAACGGGCAGGTGTTTGGGGGCTGACCATTGTTTGCATGTAGGAAGAACCTGTTTGCCGTCTGGTAGACGAGCAACAGGTTCTTGAATCTGATGCGAGCTGCTACCAGGAGCAAGTGAAGGGTGCGAAGGATAGGGGTGACATGAGCATTTGGGGAGGTTGAACAGCAGATGGGCGGCAGCATTCTAGCTGAGCTGCAGAGGAATGGACGTATCCTTCTGACTTCTGTCACTGTGATAAGTGGATAATTGGGGAGGATAAGTGGCTGTCAAGGTTCTTGGCTATCAGGCAGGAGGTAACCGTAAAGTTCTGCGCTGTGATGGAGAAGTCTTGGAGAGGGCAGTCTTTCCCAGTGGAGAAGAGTAGCTCAGTCTTGTTAAGGTGCAGCTTGAGGTGGTGGGCTGACATCCACAAAGAGATGTCTGTAAGACACGCAGAGACGTGTTGCCATCTGTGAATCAGAAGGGGGAAAAGAGAGGAAGAGTTTAGTGTCATCTGCGTAGCATTGGTAGGAGAAACCATGTGAGGACATTACCTAGCCAAGAGATTTGGTAAAGACAGAGAACAGTAAGGGCCCTAGGACGGAGCCCTGAGGGACCCCAGTGGTGAGGGATCATGGAGAGGACAGCTATCCTCTCCATATCACCTGGTAAGAGTGATCAGCCAGGTAGGATGCAAACAGGGAGAGTGCCGGGCCAGAGATGCCCAGTTATGAGAGGATGGAGTGAAGAATTTGTTGGTTTACTGTGTCGAATGAGGCAGACAGGTCCAGGACAATGTGAACAGAGGAGAGTGAGGGACAGCAAGGAGCGCAGTCTCAGTAGAGTGCCCAGCCTTAAAGCTGGATTGATGAGTGTCAAGGAGGATGTTCTGAAGGAGATAGTGAGACAGTTGGTTAGATACAGCGTGTTCAAGGGTTTTTGATAGGAAGGAGAGAAGGGATACCGATCTGTAGTTGTGGACAGAAGACAGGTCAAGAGTTTGTTTCTTGAGAAGAGACTTGACTTTTATTGGCAGCTCGGACTGATCCTGTGGTTAGTGAGGAATTGATTACGGTGGTAAGGAAAGGAAGGAGGTCTTTGGAAATGAATTGGTGTTGGTGTTGATTTGATCATGGTGTTGATTTCCGAATCTCGATCACAGAGTCAGTTGTTGTGGTTTGTTTGTAGCTCAGTGGTTCTGCACAGTACCTTGCTCAAACCATCCTCTCAAACGCAGAGGAAGTCTTTAGGTGTGTCAGTGCTGGGCTGGAACAAAAGCATGCAAACTCTGCGGCCTGGTCCAGCTCTGGAGCTGCTGTCCTCACTCTGACTATGAGGTCTTTTGAAGGGGAGTAAACAAGACCTGAGGGCAGGGGCAGGGAGCCACTTTCGAGAATGAAATGCAGCCCAGGAATACTCCTTTTTGTACTTTCCATCGTAAGTCCAGATTAGGCTCACAGGCACAAAAGTGGTTATTAACAACCATGGCTAGGTTTCCAAGCAACCGGGAGCTAAATGTGTGCTTCTAGATTATAATTCCTGTTCATCGGCCATAAGGTGAACCCTGTAAAGTGGCTAGAAAATTATTTTCGTTCCCACGTCTTGGCACTACATTCTGAATGCATTTTTTATAGACAATACCATCATGGACATTGGGTTAAAAGTTCTCCGCAAAATATCCCGCAGTTTTTTGTCAGGAGCCATAAATGTATATGTATGGAAATAACAAAAAACGAAAACCAAAGGCTGCTTTTTTTGCTTGTAAAATGATATGGATTCATGTTGGGAAGACAACATCTAAATTGACATTTACACATGTACCTAAACATCTGAGTCAAGTATTGGTGCATTAGTATACTTGAATGTGAATTTATACCATGATATGCAGCAAATTTGTATCAACAACGCTTTACCTTGTGAATCGCAACTTGCTATATTAAAGATGCTGGTACAATTTTCTAAAGATTGAGGTTATACACATAAAACAGTTCAGTGGTTAGTGTAATGAGAAAAATAATAGACACCATCCCCTTAATTTGGAATAATGGACAAAAATTGACAAATCAATAAGTTACACATTAACCTTTTTATTTTCCATTTAAAAACAAAATAGAACAAAATAGAAAATAGTGTGTGTGTGTGTGTCTCTCTCTTTCTGGATTGAGTAGCATCATTCTGTGGGGGTATTGGGTATACCGTTTTCATTGCTAGACTATTGACAAGAGACGAGGCAGTCTGTGAGTGTGTTTGCCTCCAGGCTTAGCTCTCCTGGCTACAGTCACTGATCCAGCTGACAGAGCTACACTGAGCTAACACACCCTGCTCTCATCCCTTCTGTCTCTGTCTTGTTGCCTCCCCTCTCTCTGTTTCTCCCTCTACTCCTCTCCCTCTTTCTCACTCCCTCACTCTCTCTCCTACCCTCAACCCCGTCTTCCCTTCCCTCCACCTCTCTCCTTAACCCTCACTCTCTTGCCCTTGTTACTCGTGCCTTTCCCTCCACAATCCTCTCCTCCATTTCCCTCTCCTCCTTATCCTCCCCTCTCTCCACACCCTCCCTCTCCCTTTCTGTGGTTGGATATGTTCGCCGTTAGCCTGTGTGCTAGCCCCTCTCCAGAGAGGCTGATGGATGCTTCATTGGAAGACCTTCCCCCTCTCCTCTCCTAATGGCCCATTTACTCATCCAGGGTCCTCAGTAGCCCCCCCCCCAGGGTGCTTTAAAGACCCCTTACCACCTCCTCGTCCAGGGCTTTTTATGGGCCCCCTTCTTGTGTTTCAGAGGGATCCCCTTTGCTCCCCATAGAGAGAGCCTGGCCTGTTGCTACTTCAAATGGCCAGTATCCTCTTACTCATCGGCCTGGGATGGCCCCAAAGGCTTCTGCTGAAGGGACTTCTAGGGCGTAGTGGTGTTGAATGGTACACTGGGGATGAAGGGTTGTTCACAGGCTCAGCACGCATCATTAGCATCGTCACATGTATGTGTATATGTATGGGTTTGTATTCGAGCTCGCTTTATTAGGTGTCATTTCACCTAATATGTGTTTGTACACCAAAAAAAAACGTAAATACAAACGCCAATTAAGCTAAATTGCATCCCGAAAAACATCCATTAAAGACACACACTTTTGATGACTCCAATATAAAAAACCCGGAAATACACACGGCCGTGTAGATGTTCACACCGAGTCAGACTTCCCGCCCACGTCGGATAGGTGTAGGCCGCTGCGGAAGGCAGATTAGCATGGTAAAGCAGTTGTTGGATACTAGCCAACTTGGCACAATGTGTGGGTTGTGGTTACTGAGCAGCTTGCCATAATTGGCTGGCTGGACGTCATATTTTGGTTTCGCAGGCAGATTGGGTTGTGGTTCGGACTTCACGGGACAGGTTGGAACCACCTAGCATCATGTATTGGTTGAACATGGGGGCCAGGTGGAGTTGGGGTGTGAACGTGGGAGACAGGTTGGCATGGCTGGCACCAAGCTATGGTCAGATGATAGGACGTTGTGGTGGCTGAAATGGGGGGGGGTAGTTTGGCACCGCTGTTGTCTAGCAGGTGTAAGTGTGGCCTGCTTGTGTGTGTGTGTCTGTGTGTGTGTGTGTGTGTGTGTCTGTGTGTGCGTGTGTCTGTGTGTGTGTGTGTGTGTGTTGGAGAGGCGGGGTGAAGAGGTAGGCTCCATTTACCGGGTGTGAGCCTGGCAGGCTCCCCCCCAGACCACCCGCTCCCTCCCTCCCCTCCCCTCCCCTCCTCCATTTCCTGTCTTCCAGCATGCCTCTTTGCCAGCGTGGTCAACTTGGCAAAGACCACCCCCTTCCACCCCCACGGGCCCTGTGGAGCACACGTATGCCTATCCACACGTATGTCTGTCTACATGTATGTATGTATGTATGTATGTATGTATAAGGCTGGCACACAAGACTTATATGCACGTTTGGTCAAATTTAAATAGTTTGGGAGATCCCACGTATGTCTGTAAGGGAAGGGCATACATACACAGTATGAAACACAAAGGCTTTGGAGACTTTTTCACGAGCCGCACCCCGACTCTGGAACTCTCTCCCCCAGCCACTCAAAGACTCACCCTCACTCTCCACTTTGAAATCCCAACTCAAAACCTACCTGTTCTCCCAAGCATACAACCTTCCCTACCCTTAACCCTCTCCCCTAACCTTGCCACCCCCTCCCCCCTTTTTTGTTTCCCCCCCCCCCCCCCCCTGGACATTGCTGTGTTAATTGTTTCCTGTACCTGTTTGTATACTGTGTTCTATGTGCTCATGTTATCTGTTGCTTGTTGTTTCTGTGTTTTTGTGTACCCATACTGTCAGCGTCTTTGAGTCCCTGAAAAGCGCTTCATAAATATAATGAATTATTATTATTGTTAATATATGTCAGTAGCTCAGCTGCCTAAGCTATCTGTCTTTCAGAAGCCTGACCACCACCTGCCAGTCCCATCCACGGCCGTTGACTTGAGCCCTTTGTCCAGTAAGAACGCCCCGCCTTAACCACAGCTCTCTGCCAAGATTACCCAAATGGGTCTAAGACGTCATTCATCCTAGTTTTCCCCCAGTTGCTCTTATTCTGAAAGCACACCTCGTCTTTTCCTCTCTTAAAAGCACCATGTTTGACATTGTGCGGTTGGGACAGCTACTCGATACAACATTTTTACGGAGCGGTCAGACACCGCATGGAGGAGAGGAGAGATGGCTGCTGAGGGGGGGGAGACTGGGGGAGACGGGTGTTGAGGGTCAGTACATTATGGCCTCCCTTAAAAGCAGCGGTGAGACCTGGAGACAGCAGCGGCAGGCAGGACCCTCCACTCTGTGCATTAGCCTAGCAGTCTGTGCATTAGCCTAGCGGTCTGGGCATTAGCCTAGTGGTCTGGGCATTAGCCTAGTGGTCTGGACGCAGTGTGTGGCCGGAGCTTTGGTCCACCACTCCACCCAGCTATTGTGACTATTGTGTGTGTGTGTGTGTGTGTGTGTGTGTGTTGTGTGTTTGTGTGTGTGTGTGTGTGTGTGTGTGTGTGTGTGTGTGTGTTTATTGAGCAAGGTGACCGCTAAGGGACCTGTCATCAGCAGCCTCCCTGGGTTATTTTTAGCCGGCAATCCCCCCCCCACACACACACACACACACTGTCTCTGCCTTTTCCCGAATCCTGACCTTAATTTATTTGGTGAGGTTGTAATTTGGATTCTCAAGGGGGCCATTGGAGTCTGCAGGCTATCGCTGTCCTGTCAAGATCCGTCTATTCAGCTGGAAGCTGACCTGTTTTTGTCTTTACAGATTGCTCAGTTGAATGCCTGTCAATATGCAGGTCCGCCCGTAGACCAGTTCAATGTTGTTGAAGCCCTTGTCACTCCATATATCCTGTGCCCACACAAAACATGGGACTACCACACAGATTATGCTTATTTGTATTTCTTTCTTTTTTTTCTTCATTTATTTGAAATGAAATAAGTCCCGGAGCACTTTGAGCTGCAACATTGGCAGGAAAAGCGCTATACAAATAAAAGTTAATATTATTATTATTATTATTATTTGGGCAGTAGGAATTCAGAGAGGGAAGCACACAATATGGATGAAAATAGGTTTTAAATGTACACTTGGGATGACAATGTTTTAGTCTGCCCATGCTTACCTATAGTTAAGGGGCGTCTCAATCCAGAAAACCAAAGATGATAAATGCTCCTTTTGACTCTCCAAGTGAACTGTGCTCACATGGCACTATTCCATTGATGCAGGATAGTGTTGTGGCTCAACAAGCCAAGGTAAATTAGGCATGGCAAGTTTATTTGTGTAGCGCATTTCATACAACAGGAGCTCAAAGTGTTTTACATACAGCATTAAAAAGATACATCAAGAGATTAAATAAAATAAAATGATAGAATATAGCCTATATATGTTTATATGTATTATGTATAATATATATGTTTATATACATGTATATGTTACGGTACATGTGGGAATACGGTACATGTGGGAAAACTAGGGTTAGGGTTAGGTGCTAGGGTGCTATGGTTAGGGTTAGGGGTAGGGTTAGGGTTAGGATTAGGGTTAGGGTTAGGGTTAGGGTTAGACATGCCAGCATGTACCAAGTCGACGTAGCACCTAACCCTAACCCTAGTTTTCCCACATGTACCGTATTCCCACATGTACCGTAACATATACATACATATAGATAAACATGTAATAAGTTAATGAATAAGACAATATAAATGAATGAAATAGACATGGATGGAAGTGTTAGTGTTTAATCATAACTGTTGCAAAACATGAAGGTTTTTATCT
>NC_137677.1:40681417-40698917 GCF_963989245.1 Nansenia antarctica
TGCGCCCCCACCTAAGAAACCTGGGTGTTATTTTTGATCAGCCTATGCATTTGGACAAGCATGTGAAATCTCTGACTCGTACCTGTTTCTTTCACCTCAGAAATATTGCTATGCTCCGGTCCATTGTATCCCATGCTGAATTAGAAATGTCTGTACATGCCTTTGTCTCAACAAATCATCTGTGGCTCAACTTCAGCTGGTCCAGAACGCAGCTTCCAGGCTGCTCACCAGGTCTAAGAAATCATGCCACATCACCCCCATCCTAGCATCCCTCCACTGGCTCCCGGTGCAACTCAGAATTCAGTTCAAAGTGATGGTGTTCGCCTTCAGAGCCCTCCATGGCCAAGACCCCGCCTACATCTCTGATCTCATCCACCCCTACTCATCCAGCCGGTCACTGAGGTCACCCGACCAGGAGCTCCTGGTCGTACCCAGTACCAGACTAAAAACTAAAGGGGACAGAGCGTTTGAGGTGAAGGCCCAAGACTGGAACGCCTTCCCCCCTCACTCACACACACACACACACACACACACACACACACACACACACATCACACACACACACTCAGCTTTCTATTTGTTACCTCATTCTATGACCTCACTTTCTCTTCCGTGCGTTACCTCATTCTCGTACCGTTCGTTCATTTAAATCATTTCTAAATCCACCCTCCCCCTCCTCTCCTGCCTCCTCCCCCTCCTCTGCTGCCTCCTCCCCCTCCTCTCGTGCCTCCACGGCCACTCTGACATGGAGGAGGTGGTGTAACTGGACAGAGACCAGCTGAGGCTTTACACTCTATACTGGGTCAGGGCGGGCTCCTTGTCCAAGTGTTTTTTAGAAAAACAATGAACCTCCAAATTCCTCAGCTTTTTACTTTCAATTTCTACCGGAATGTACAGAACACACCCACACACGTGTTGAATTGTTGCATGTGTACAGTACACCCAGATCAGGTCGTGTTTCACCGTATTGAAAAGCCGTTGAGAACCAAAGCCCTGTTCAACGACTGAAACTGACACTTTTCTGGGATTGAAAACAAATTTGCCCCTGACCTTGGACCTGATGTCCTCCTCCTTCCTTAGGAAGGATGGATGGATGCATAAACAAGGCCTTTTCTATAGTTGTTATTAACACGAGTCCCTCGCTTTCTTTCCTCCGTCCTCCATCCTCCACTGTTCTCTTTCACATGTCAAGACGCCCGTGGATGACCAGACAAACGCTGTCATCTAGCAACTGCAACTGAATGTGATATGAACTCATATCTGTAAAATCACACTCATATCTGTATTGACCGTCATCTACTAAGGTGTCTCTCTTACATTCACATCTGTAATGACCATCATCTACCAACACACATCTGTAATGACCGTCATCTACTAACACACACCTGTAATGACATCATCGTATCACACTCATATCTGTAATGACATCATCATATCACACTCACACCTGTAATGACATCATCATATCACACTCACACCTATAATGACATCATCACATCACACTCACACCTGTAATGACATCATCATATCACACTCACATCTGTAATGACATCATCAGTTCACACTCATATCTGTAATGACATCATCATATCACACTCATATCTGTAATGACATCATCATATCACACTCATATCTGTAATGACATCATCATATCACACTCATATCTGTAATGACATCATCATATCACACTCATATCTGTAATGACATCATCATATCACACTCACATCTGTAATGACATCATCATATCACACTCATATATGTAATGACATCATCATATCACACTCATATCTGTAATGACATCATCATATCACACTCATATCTGTAATGACATCATCATATCACACTCACATCTGTAATGACATCATCATATCACACTCACATCTGTAATTACATCATCATATCACACTCATATCTGTAATTACATCATCTACTACTGTGTCTCCCTTAGGGAATGATTATATGAAAGATTATACAACAAGCCCCACCGCTGATGCTGAAGCCTGATCTGGATCCCACAACCAACGGGATGATTCCATTTAGATATGTTTAGATGGGCATTAAATATGTATTTCCCGTGAGAGGTTGGTCACATCATCAGAAGGGAACAGGAAGACGCGGTCACGTACAACAGCCCACGTCCTCTTCCTGTCGTTTCTCGTCTGCTTGGCGACATCATATAAAACGTCACATTTGTGACAGGGCATGGTTAAAAAGTCCGCAAGTAGGGCAAAATCATTTTTCATTTTTTTTCCAGATTATGAAAGTGTAGATTGTAAGCTTTAAAATGATGTGTCATACATTGAAATCTGACAAGTTTGAGAAGTCATGGATATTTGAATCTTGATACCCTCCAAATGACCGTTTTGAGAAAACCAGGCTCAAAGTCTTCACATAGTTTTTTCACAGAGGTAATGGGTGGGAACAATAGCTGGTTAACTCCACCCTAATCACTCCCTCAAGACAACCACACCCTCAAGACAACCACTCCCCCATTACACTACCTGTCATTATCTACCTGTCATCTGTCAGTGGGGTTGTCAGCTAACTCTCAGGAAACACAATTGCAGGGCTGACATGTTTAAATTGCTAAATAATAATAATAATAATAATAATAATAATAATTCAAGATTCATGATTTTGTATTGCCATGTGTGCCAAAAGTATATTACATCCCTTCACAAGTACAAGAGAGTAACATTCATGGCAATGGAAAAAATTAGGCAAGATACGATTGAGCAATACAATAATAGAATACTATTATTAAGAAAATCCGTGTGTATCATTAATCATCCATAAAGAATCTAGTGGGACTTCGTTGTAGTTCCTTCCCATCCCATCTGGGCATCAAAGCTGTAATAAAAAAAGACAGTACATTTAAAATGATTGCCCACTGTTACCAACACACCGCTTTTATGAAATACTACTATCTTCATAAAATAGAATTGCTTATACAATGACAATGACACATACCTGAAGTGCTGGTGACTCACATCAAGGTGTCATCTCTCAGAACCTCTCACCTCGTCATTCTGTAACACACATTTCAGGTCAGAGGTGTGGACACTTCTCTAGTGTAGGTTTTCCATAGACTCAGTGTACTGTACTTGTACTGTAAGAAGTAGGCTAGTGAAATAATTGTAATCCACAGTATTATTCTACAGCAAATCTACATATCAATGAATTAATCCTTATTTTTGATTCTACACAACATTACCGTTCATTACAAAAGCATTTACTTTTCTATAATCTATTATATCTCTAACAAAGCTAGCTAGCTAGCTAACAAACTAACACTTGTTTGGCTAGCTGGTACACACAAACACACTAAAAGGGTGCATGAAACATATTACTATCTCCTATTAGTTTTGTAGAGGGGTGGCATAATCGTGGTGAGCAGTTTCAGTGGTTTGATAACTGATGCTAACAAAGGCGCTATCTACCTTACTCACAAAACATCAAATAACTGTTTGGCTATCCTAAGTAAAGAACCCAAAATCCTAGTATACAACACATGTAACTCACTAAAACGTACCCAAGAACACAGCAGAAGGTCTGTCTGCAGACGACTGCTCCATGATCTGTGGAGATCAATGTCTGAAAGTCCGTTGTCTCCTTCGTCATCGTCAGATTCGGAGTTCCCGTTCGGAGTTCCCGTTATGTATAGTCCAATATTAAGGAGTTCATTAATTGCCTACTGTCGATATCTGCCTGCTTTTGAAATTCTGTTGATAGCATTAGCGAGAGCTTCAGCATCCATTTTGTAAACTTGTCAACAAACAGGTCCACACGCACATGGCTACTTACATACAGCTGGGTTGGGCGTGGCTCTACACACACTGCCACACTAATACCCCCCACCCGACTTTGCTAACTAAATGTAGGTATTTAGTGAATGTAAAACTATTGGTTATGATATCGAGTGGGTTCTTCATCGCTTCATTTGTCGTTCTATGCCAAAAAACGGAAAACACATTTTTTCACAACAAGACTTGTTTGGCTCAATTGCAAGGTTTCACAATTTCCGACATGAGGACCTTTTAATGAAACCGTGTCACAGATTTCGCCTCACACGCACATGTTTATCACTTGTTATTATGAAAATATTGGGTTTGTACTGTACTTCTCCATGCGACGGGGTGATGTCGAATCCTTCCGTAATTCCTTTTCATCCGATCAAAAGAGACCGCGGATCCACACTTCTACCAAAGCCCTGCAACCTTCGAACTCTTGGTGGTCAAGGGGAGTGCGTGGGTTCGATACGTAAGCCACGTAAGCTTGTGTCCTTCAGCGGGAGGACAGGGAGACAATGCACCTGTTAGACAAGAAATACCTTCTTAAACACTTAATCAGCCATGAGGTAAAAAGGTGTTATATCTTTGCACTCGATCAAATTTCAGGACCCTCCTTTCATGACTTTTCCTAGATATGTGTGTTCTACCACCCAGTATCCTTACATTTTCAAAATCACATCAGGATAAGATAGTATAAAGCTATTTTGCTGTTTTTCTGTGTAGGAAGCAGGCTAATTTACAAGTGGTCGTTGTGTGTAAATAGCAGGTTAGCATTTTAAAGAGGGCCAGGTCAGCTCTTTTAGTAGGTAAAAAAGGCACATCAGTTCTAGTGTTAAATACGGCTCACTGCTCATCCAGTTTCTGGATCACAGAGGAATCGAGGACTAAGGCCGCATTTACACTGCAGGTTGTAATGCCTAGTTCCAATTTTTTGTATCTGCTTACCCATATCCAATACCTGTGCTTATAAGCGCATTGAGTTGCATCTTGTAAGAAATGCGCTATACAAATAAAATTAGATTTGATCTGATTTGATTTACATTTGCTTACATTCATAACACTTGAAACAACCCGCATGCGATGAAAGTAAGCAAGTTGAAACGTTAGCAAATAAAAATGCTGAGTGTTCTGACAGAGAAAGTTGGTTCAAATTGGTCGTTATTATTGTGACTAGAAAGTGTCTGATTATCGTTCCATTATTTTACTTTAAGTAGATATACAATATTTCTTATTCTGCTAGAATTGGGCTTCATGGTAATACCATAATGCTATATTTACAGTACATGGACAGTGGATTGAAGCATTGGAACAAACCCCCATTTTTTAAGATGGACATACAATTGTTTTTCAGGTGAGAGAGTAAGGTCAAAATTACATTATCTGACTGCATTGCCCACAGTAAGCCAATATTCAATTAGAATTATGTTATAAATTGATATGGATCTCTTATTAAATTATAAATACTCTGGTTGTTATGTTTGCCTTTTGGTTGACAGCAAAAGAAGGAGAGAGGAGGATAGGGAGGGAGAGAAGGAGAGAGAGCAGTATGGTGTCGGAGAGCAAGAACCAGGTGAGAAAGTGGACAGGTAGTCAAGATCACATAAGTAGCCTTAGTGAGTGAGGTTGCTTGATGTACCCCCTGGATATGACGCTGGTATGTCGCCGGGTCTTACCACAGTTCACACTTAAACCCCCAAGGCAGCAAACCTAGGGAATACACTGCACACCAATCAGAAGTGCTGTGCTCCACATATACCACCCATTGTTCACCAATCAGAAGTGGCCCAAGGTAACTACACATACGCCCAACGGATGTTTCATGTACGTTTAGTTCCTTCACTCGTAGCTCAGGCTGTGGGGGTGCTAGAGACGGGAGCCAATTTGTGCTCCTATGTCCCCTGAACACATACAAACAAACTGCATTTTGATACGACCTACCTAGCCGGAGATATGGACGCATTTTACAATAACATTTGCAATTAGATATTTTCCCCAAAACGTGCAGCCCTAGTGTGTGTGTGTGTGTGTGTGTGTGTGTGTGTGTGTGTGTGTGTGTGTGTTTAATGGGAGTGGGGACCAGAAGGATGGAGGGAGGAGCTGGTCTGGTGCAGACTGATCTGGGTGCAGATCAACTAGGCTGAGTGAAGCCCTGGCTGCTTCCTACAGTGGGGGAGGTGACGGGGAGAAAATTAATGTTTCCTGTCCAGGTTTGAGAATGTGTGTGTGTATGTGTCCAGTGTGTCTTTTGTGTGTGCGTGCTCGCACGTGTCTATATCCTGTGTGTCGTGTGAGTGTGTGCGCTCGCTAGCACGTGTGTGTGTGTGTGTGTGTGTGTGTGTGTTCCACAGTCCGCTAAACTGGGCTCCTACTCCCTCAGCCAAAACAGCTTTCACCCTCTCTACACAAATTAGCACCAGCCCACGCACACATGGAGGAGGCTGTCAGACCAGGACCGGCTACTGTGGACTACCTCTCCCTTCCACTCTCTCTCTCTCTCTCTCTCTCTCTCTCTCTCTCTCTCTCTCTCTCTCTCTCTCTCTCTCTCTCCTTCCCTCTCACTTACTCTCTTTCTCCAGCTCTATCTATCTGTCTGTCTGTCTATCTATCCCTCTCTCTCTCTTTCTCCCTCCCTCTCTTTCTCTCCCTCGCTCTCTCCCCCCCTCTCGCCCCCTCTCTCTCTCTCTATCCTCAGACTTCGGGTGAGGGTAAGGGTGGGGTTGATGCTGTCAGCCATTCCGGTGTGGAAAGTGAGTGGTGGGCAACGTTAAAGAGGGGGGAGGGGGGAGCGGTGGAGGAAAGAACAACGGGGAGAAGTGAAAAAGATGGGAGAGAGAGAGAGAGAGAGAGAGAGAGAAGAGCTGATTAGGAGTGAGAGGAGAGGAGAGAACAGAGGGGGGGGAGTACTGTAAAAGAGTGAATGAGTGAGACGAAAGGAAATGGGGGGGGGGGATACGGTAAAAGAGGGAAGGAGTGAGGGAGAGGAGAGGAGAGGAGAAGGATGAGGGGGGAGACCGTAAGTGACAGCCTGAGCAGCCTCTTTATTTAGAGCAATGAATTATAGATGAACGCTTAAGTGCTAGGAAGAGAGACAGACACAGACAGAGGGGAGGAGGGAGAGAGAGAGAGAGATAGGGGAGGGAAAGGGGGTACTGGGGTAAAGAGAGGGGCAGGAAGGAATGGTGTAGTTGATGGCAGAGAGAGTAAGGAAGAGAGATGTGGGGATAAGGGGCGAGAGAGAGAGAGGGAGAGGGGGGGGGCTATGCAAATGCGACCAGATTCATTACCGTTTCAAAACTTGAGCATGAAAAATCGGGAGAGGGGCTGTGTGTGAACCAGATCGAATTAATTTTCGTGCGTTGTCTCTCTCTCTCTCTCTCTCTCTCTCTCTCTCTCTCTCTCTCTCTCTCGTGCTCTTGTGCTCTCTATCTCTCTCTCTCTCTCTCTCTTGTGTGCTCTCTATCTCTCTCTCTCTCTCGTGCTCTATCTCTGTCTCTCTCTCTCTCGTGCTCTCTCTCTCTCTCTCTCTCTCTCTCTCTCTCGTGCTCTATCTCTGTCTCTCTCTCTCTCTCTCTCACACTTGTGCTCTCTATCTCTCTCTCTCTCTCTCTCTTGTGTGCTCTCTATCTCTCTCTCTCTCTCTCTCTCTCTTGTGTGCTCTCTATCTCTCTCTCTCTCATGTGCTCTCTATCTCTGTCTCTCTCGCCTTCTCACAATCCCTCTGTGTTCTCCCCCCCCCTCTCTCTCTCCCCTTCTCACAGTCCTTTCACTCTTTTTCAGTTCATCTGTCTTGTCTCTCTCTCTCTATTTCTTTCTTTCTTTCTCTCTCTCTGTTAATGCGTTTGTCCCCTCATGTCGAACGCCACATGTTCAATGTGTGCTACACTGCAAGTTCAACTAGCAGCAATTTCCTTTTTTGGTTACCTAGGAAAGGGTCTTTTTGACCTTATTTCCCAGGGGAAAACCCTTCAGCTTCAGGGGAAGGGTAGCTGATCCTAGGTTTCTCCCATCCAGAATGATTTTGGAACAACAACTATGTGTTCACGCACATAGCCCACAGACTTCCCTAGAGCTCATAAGACTTACGGGGCCCTATTATGCACTTCTTAACTTGCCGTCTTAAGTCTTAATTAAGACGCACCGCCAGGTTAAGACCTACCGCCACCCTTATTATGCGCTTCATACGCGCTACTGCTATTATGCCGGTGTCACACATGAACACGCACGTGGCTCCACGGCAAGACGTCAATTACAGTCACAGTATAAATGCTTTATTTCAGAAGGGAGAGGCAGAGAAGCGCGCTGACCTCCTTCTTAGGACTTCCATAATAGCATAGCGCTAATGACTCAACGCAGCCGGTTCTTAAAGGGAATGGCACCTGGCACGCTGATTGGGTTGATTGAGAAGACGCCCAAAACACACCCATGACTAATTTCTTTGCTTAGCGCCGGGTTTTAGGCGCCCACTACCGCACGCATAATAGCAAAGTGGCCTTGACCACGCCTCCACGTCTTAAGTTTAGATCTACCGCCTCGTCTTATTGCTGAAGTGCATAATAGGGCCCACGGTGTTCCCCTCTGGGTTACAAGTTGATACGTTGTAAGAAGACTTCGTTGTACAGTAGTCAGATGGTCGGATAAACGCCATGTCATGCTGCTCATTACGGCTCCGGAGTATTGGGACATCAGTCCAATCATGTGTTTGCCTCATGCCCACTTCAGCTCAAATGTTACCATTCATGACGTACCAAGTCAACTCTGTTGAGTTCCAGGGAATGTTTTTTTTAAAAGTGATTACAAAAAGAAACACTGTGTGATTTGATTTCTGGATTTCAGGGGAGAACCGGAACTACGTGGCTGATGTGTTTGAATGTAGCCTAGACCGGGTTAGAATGAACATAAAGTCATAATGTATGTAATCGGTATCCACTAGCATTTTAGTCATTTTATTTTATTAATGCATTGATACACTGTATTTGTTGGGATATCTTGACAGTATGAGGTGTTTAATATTTTCTGGCAGACGCTCATTATGAACATTGGGAAATGGCAAACATTTTTTAATATATTATATGAATATAAACTATATTCTCTTTTGTGTACCCATATGGTAGATACACACAGCTTACATTTTACAAATGGGGTGGGATCCGTGTTGTGTGTTCTGCAGGTCTAGCCCAGTGCAGTGTGTGAGGAGCAGACAGACAGTGTGTGAGGAGCAGACAGACAGTGTGTGGAGCGTGGAGGAGAGTGGTCCAGAGGACAGCCACCACCGGTCACCTTGACCCCCCGCTGTGAGTGTCCGTGTGCTAAGACTGCTGACAAACACCCTGTTCACTGGACTTGTGTGTGTGTGTGTGTGTGTGTGTGTGTGTGTGTGTGTGTGTGTGTGTGTGTGTGTGTGTGTGTGCTTGCGTGTGTGTACCAGTACGTGGCTCCGACGTGCGTCGAGACAAATTCAACACTTCGTTTTCGCATTTGACAAATTATGGACTGGCCCAGGGCTGGCCCCCTCAACGTCAAACGTGCATCATTCTACTGAACTGAGATGTTTTTATTTTTTTATTTAACCTTTATTTATGCAGGTAAAAAACACATTGAGCCCCAAGGGCTCATTTTCAAGTGTGAGGCATACAACAGGCATACAACATCCACCACAAACAAATACAATACAAAACCTGGCCTACATAGTCTAAAACTAAACTAAAACTACATAGTCTAAAACTAAAACTAGTCTAAAACAGTCTAAGATAATCTAAAACTAAACTAAAACTACAAAACCTAAAACTAGACAGCTAAAGAGCTAGGGACAGGGAGGGGTCAGCAATGGGCAAAAGGGAGGGTCAACTCAATTGCAAGAACAAATCATGGACTCGCACTGTATGTCTCTCAGCAAGAGCTTGAAACTGGAAAGAGGGATCAGATGAGACAGTTTCAGACTCTGCTGTAAAGAATTCCAAGAGGAATCAAATCAGATCAGTAATCTGGCTGGGAAGGAAAGAGAGAGTGTTCTAGTACCAATGTAGTCCTCTGATGAATCTCTGAGGAGGAGGAGGAGGAGGAGGAGGAGGAGGAGGAGGAGGAGGAGGAGGAGAGAGTGTTCTAGTACCAATGTAGTCCTCTGATGAATCTCTGAGGAGGAGGAGGAGAGTCTCCGTACGGTGATTTTCAGAGTAATTTTTCACAATGAAAGGCCTCCCGCCTGCTGTACATGTGTTTGCGGGGAGAGGGGGGGGGCACTGCCCCCCGAGTCTTGGTGCCAGTCTCCAGATGGCCCTGGCGGCTCCGACTCTGTCCCCCGCGTTGGCATCTGTGCCCCGCACACGCTGCCAGGCCAAGACCAGCTGCCTCGGTTCTGGTGAACCTTAAAGTGGGGGGGGCTGGGGGGCCCAAGGCAGTGTCCGTGCATGACACACACACACACACACACACACACACACACACACACGCACAGGCACACACGCACACACACACACGTCAGACAGACAGACATCAGTCATCGAACAAAGGGCTCATGTTTTCAAATGGATCTCCTTGAACTCTCGATGAACTGGTGTTTTTTTTCCAGAAGGTAAACTCCTCTCCGCTCTCTCTCTCTTTGCCTCTCTCATTCCTCTCTTTCTGAGCTCGTAGTCTAGTATTGATCTATTCAGCCATACCTCATAACGGCCAAACAGAATATACAAGTCAGTACATGATGGAGGAGGGGACTACTTGATGGCTACGGACAGGTCGGCTAGAACACAGTGGTCCGGCGGTTAATGGGTTCACCCCGCCGTTGCAGCGGTGGTCTACCTCAACGCCACTGCTGCAGCAGACACACGGTGTGAAGTGATGCCGAAAGCCACTACTAGGCGGTGACAAGAGGTGGCTGTGGCGCAGGAGGTAAAGCTGCTGTGTGAATGGGTGAATGAGAGGCCGTTGTAAAGCGCTTTGGATAAAGGCATAATAAGCATACCGTATTTTCCGGACTATAAGTCGCTCCGGAGTATAAGTCGCATCAGTCAAAAAATGCATAATGAAGAGGAAAAAAACGTATATAAGTCGCATTTATTTAGAAATATATTTCACAAAATCCAAGACCAAGAACAGACATTTAATCTGGAAAGGCAAGTTTATTCAACTACACAATAGCACACAGAACAACAGGCTGAATAGAAGTCAGGTATGTTAACGTAACACATTAACAGTTATTCAGCAACACAATAGCATAAAGAACATACCTGGCCCGGCTCGCCAGATCCAGATATGGCCGAGACACACGGGAAGCGGCATATTGGCCGGCCGCTTCCGAGGGAGGGTATAGGAGTATTTCTGGACTAGGATCCGTCGCGCAACACCGCCCCCTGGGGTGCCGGAATAACGGTACTGGGCTCGAGGAGCCAGTCAGCCTAGTCTGCCTGGCGCCCTCCTCTGGGACTGCCGGCCACGGGGTCCGCGGCCGCGGCGGATCCAATGCAATAGGCAGGGGATAATTGGATGCTAAGTTGGGTTAAATTGGCTACTAAATTGGGTGAAAAAGGGATAAAATCTGAAAAAACAAATTTAAAAAAAAAAAGAACATACCTGGGAGGCTGAATAGGCTAAATGAACATAACAAGCCAGCGAGTCCAACAAGCAAGTTTACCAGTAAGCAAGTTCACCAAGCTACCGTTTGCTTAGCTTCAACAAGCTAATGTTTTAGATAATTTCTTCAGGGGTTTCGGAGCAGCATATAGTTGTCACAAGCCCAGAGCGGCCCAGAGCGCCCTCTGTCAGCTGTAGACGGTAATGTTTACTCCTTGGTTCATGTCAGTCAGTATGAAATTATATATATATACATTGATATATAAGTCGCACCTGACTATAGGTCGCAGGACCAGCCAAACTATGAAAAAAAGCGCGACTTATAGTCCGGAAAATACGGTATATACCGGTAAGTGCAGTCCATCTACAAGAGCTGTGAAGGATGTTTGAAAAGAGAATGGTTTGCCTTATCAGATCGATTGGCAAAATGAAGTTCATTATTAGCAGCTCATGAATGACAGAGATGAAGAGTGGAAATGGTTTAAATATCAGGTTATCTTAACGAGGATCGTGCAATGATCATCGGCCGAACCCCTAACCAGGGTCCCACTCTCCCGTTGCTTGTTGGTCCACTTGTCCACCCATCTTTCATCTGATAAAATCCAAATGTGACACAGTCTGGTGAGAAGGTCCACATGTCGGCAATTCTCAAGTCGTGCAAATGACCAAAAAGCTTCTTTAAGTATTTTCAGTTTTTTTGCATATTACGAAAGTTTAAGTGTTGAAGAACTCGATATACTCTATACCAAACAACCGTTTTAGGATCACTAAATACTTACAATTTGTGAATTTGATTCACTGTCTCGTCTGACGTAGGCTACTGTGTAAGTGATACATACATGGCTTGTAAATAAACTTTTTAGGACATGTAGTGTGTAGTTATGTTTTTAGCATGTCAATGTTCTATCAGCAAGATGTTCTAAACATGCAGTTAAATAATAATAATAATAATAATAATAATAACTTTATTTGTATATCGCTTTTCCTGCAAACGTTGCAGCTCAAAGTGCTTTAATCATTATATTATCTTAATTTAAGTATTTTGTAATTTAAATGCAATATTAAAAGGATGGGTTTTTATAATCTTAATTTAATTATTTAGTCATTTAAAGGCAATATTAAAAAGATGGGTTTTTAGTCTTGACTTGAACATATTTGCTGAGGTTGCATCCCTAATGTAAACTGGCAATCCGATTTGGGTGCATAAAATGAGAATGCAGCCTCACCAAATCTCTTCTTTTGTACATGTGGTACGCAGAGAAAACCAGCGTGAGAAGACCTGAGAGCTCTATTGGGCTGATAAAAGGTCTTTCAAATATTCTGGTGCTATGCCAGTGAGAGCTTTATAAACAAGCAGAAGGATCTTGAAATCTATTCTGAATAGCCAGTGTAGAGTTTCTAAAATAGGAGTTATATGAGCTCGTCTGCTTGTTTTGGTTAAAACTCTCGCTACTGCATTTTGGACTAATTGAAGCTGGCCAATAGCTTTCTTCGGAAGACCAGAAAGGAAACTGTTACAATGGTCCAAACATGTAATAACAAAAGCATGCATCAACACACCGGAGAAAATGTCTAACTTTTGCAATATTCCGTAGATGATAAAAAGCATTTCTAGTGATAGATTTGGTGTGAGGCTCAAAGCGTAAGTCAGAATCTATAGTCACACATAGATTCTTAGCTTCATGTTTGCAGTTTTAAAGCAAGGTTGTTAGATGTTCATAACGATGTTCCTTGCTAGCTAAGTATTTTCAGATTTCAATATATCACACATCATTTGAAAGTTTACAATCTGCACTTTCATAATCTGGAAAAAAAATAAAAATGACATTGCCCTACTTGAGGACCTTTTCGACATACCCCCACAAATGGACCCCTAGCCTCTTCACATGGTGTGGTAAGGTGTATTCAACATGGCGAAAATTCCTAGTGGCGTAAAAGCGGAAGTTGACCCCTGTAATCCAGTGGATTCATTGTTTTAATGGGGCAGTAGTAGACACAGTTAAGGTATCTCACTTTGGATGCCCTGATCAGTCCTCTTGTTCCAAATCGTCTATTTGAGTTAATTCCTACAACTCCCAAGATGCCCCTCTCGCCCCCACGTGAGGTCCCACTGTTGACCAGAGCTAGAGCTAGCATCTGACGTATTTTAACTTAATATGAGACTTTTGTTAGGAGGACAGTTTGAGACAGTCTGCCTCACGGATGGACCAGAAATACACCTTCAAATTGATTTCAAGGAAATCTCCCCCTTTTAAAGCTTAAAGCCACTTTCAGTTGGTACTTATAACTTACAAACTATGTGGTAACAAGCAGGCCCTGGGCGTCCGGGGCTCCAGCCCCAAATGTTTTCTGAACCGGTCCGGATCTCCGGATCCTGAACAAAAAAACAAAACAAACTGTTTAGCCACAGAGAGAAAGACGGTGGTATAAAGCAAGTGGTAGGACAGAATGATATCACTCTGCAGACATGCCTTAGGTTACGTCCTCCATATCAACCCAGCCTGCCCCCTGTGAACATAGAACACATACACACACAGACTTGTTTTTGTCTTCCGGCAGAGCGGACAATGCCCTAACCTACTTTGTCCGCCTCAGTGGCATTATCCTGAAAGCAATATCAGGTTGGGCTTTTATAGTCTGTGTGTGTGTGTGTGTGTGTGTGTGTGTGTGTGTCTGTCTGTGTGTCTGTCTGTGTCTGTGTCTGTGTCCAGAGATAGAGAGAGAGCAAGATGCCAAGCTTTTGGGATTTATATCCCCCAAAACCCTCTCCCGTAGTGGTTGAAATTATGAATTGTTTCTCTTAATGCTGTAATGTATTTACTGAAGAGATTGCCAGCCGTGCATTACTGTAACTCTCTCTTCTCACATAGGATTTAAATTCCTACCAACTCAACTTATAACAGTATGCTCTACTTATTATTGCAATTATGAAATGCTGAGGTCATTATTGATGGTGGTGGGTGTGTGGCATGTGTTGCCATGCGATTGGTCACGCAACCTCATATTTATTCCCCCCCCCCGTTTCCCACGATAACCTTGTGACTGACGAAGGTCTCTGACCGATACGTAAAAATTATTTAACGTCTTACACTCTTTTTTCTACTTCAAAAGAGAGAGCGAAAGAGCAGCGAATTTATGTCTGGGTTATATACGGTTTCTGATTGACAGGATAGAATCCTCAATATATTATTACCCTGAAAGCAATATCAGGTTATATATAATATAATATTATATGATTTTAAAAATAATTATTATATATTTTTTTCTTTTATTATAACAGTAGTTATTGGCTACCTAGCGCTAGCTAACATTATCTGCCATTAGCACTAACGGAGGCTAACATTAGCAGTCCCTCACTGGCAAAAGTATTCCTTTTTTCCCTCCTTGCCAGGCATGTGTGTCTCCATTTCCTGCCATGTCGTCTGCCATTTTACCACGTTATTAATTTTGTATGGAGGCATCGTCTGATTTTCGGCAGCCGTCTGGCTGTCTGGCAGGGGTTGCCGTAGAGACAGACGTCTGGTGTGTGTGACCTCAGGCGACGCCGTCGTCTGCCTGTACTCTACAGTGGTTTACACTACACACACACACACACACACACACACACACACACACACACACACACACACACACACACACACACACACACACACACACACACAGGATGTGTCCTGTCTGCTCTCTTCATTGTGTGTGGGGAACATATACATCTTTACAAAGCAGACGCTTTTATCCAAAGCGACTTACAAACGTTGTCAAAAAAGTACATTTGTACTGAAGTGAATCATCAAAACATGATGGACATAAGCAAAAATCTATGCTAGTACTAGGTCTCCTCGGCAGTCACAATGCTAACATTAGATATCCATAGCTTTTTGAACAGTAGAGGAACTGTACAGAAGGGTACAGTAGTAGGGAGTGAAGACGTCCTTAGGAGGGACAGTCAAGATGTCGCCTGAAGAGATGAAGAGGTCTTTATTCTACAGCGGAAGTCAGGGAGTGACTCTGCAGTCGTGACAGCATTGGGAAGCTCGTTCCAACACAGGGGTGCCAGGACAGGGAATAGCCGTGACTGAACAGTGTGACTGAACAGCGTGACTGAACAGCGTGACCGCCGCGTCCTCGAAGAGGCGGAGGTGCCAAGTGGCCAGACGAGGTGGAAGAATGGGGTGATGGGCCGGGGTTTGGGGTTTGGGGTTCGGGGTTTGCGGGCTGACCATAGCATGCAAGTAGGCAGGGGCGCCCTTCCCTTCACCGCCCGGTAGGCAAGCACCAGGGTTTTGAATCTGATGCTTGTGCAATATTGCAATATGTGACAGCAGCTGGTGAAAGAGGGAACAAGTCGGTAACCAATCCAAATGTTTTGACTTTTATTCAGAAAAATGTAAATACATTTCAATGTTGTTGACAACAATCGCTAGTCAAGCCGAAACTATTGCAATGCAATGGATTCGGTGAGTAATACCTAGTAGTAGTAACTATAACGCTACTTTTCATTGTTAACAAAAGCCTGAATCCATTGCGTAGCAATAGGTTGGCTTGACTAGCGAGTGTGTCAAGACATTTATTTATTTATTTATATATTTCGTGTGTGTGTATTTTTGTCACCCTCCCCCTGAGTTTGTTGCTAAACTTAGCATACTCAAAGTGAACCCCCCCACCCCCTCATCTCCCACACATCCGCGGCGGTTAGCAAGGCGGCTAGCTTTGGGGCACAGGGGTCACGCATGATGTGTCCTATTTGATTGAAAGTGCACTGGACCGGTGCTAGCGAGCAGGCATATCCCGTAAGCTCTAGCCGCTAACGGCTAATGGCTCACTCTCTGCCCCACTTGAGTGCACGGGCAGAGCGTTGGAGTGGGGGGGGGGAAGAAGGAAGGAGGGAGAGTCAGTAAAAGTGAATGAGTTGAGCTTGTCAGTACAGCAGGGTTTTAATAGTGAGCGGGAGCCATTGATGCTTCCGGGCGTGGGTGTTGTGTAGAGGGAAGGCTGGTTGACGTGTGGGGTTGAGACCAGCAGAAGGTGTGCGTAGGCTATGCTGCTCGTTAGCACGCTAACATACACCGCACACACAGGAAGCTGGCCGCCTTCAGGCAAATACTATAGATTGCCATTAGTTTTCGTTGAAGATTTCAGTGTGGGTGTGGGTGTAGTAGCAGGGGTGTGTGTGTGTGTGTGTGCGTGAAGGTATACAAGTGTATTAGTTAATATATGTGTGTGAGTGACGTATGTCAAGGTGTGTGTGTGTGTGTGTGTGTGTGTGTGTGTGTGTGTGTGTGTGCAAGCATGCAGGTCTTTTGTCTGGGTGAAGTGTCGCTCCCTGACACCAGAAGAAATGGCTATTCATCACTGCAATTAGGCGCCGAGGATAAACAAACAAGCAAACAGACAAACAAACAAACAGAGCATCAACTTTGTTTTCAGGAATATGATAATTGCTTTGAGCTGCTGGCAGTCTTCCAGAAACACTAGTGTGTGTGTGTGTGTGTGTGTGTGTGTGTGTGTGTGTGTGTGTGTGTGTGTGCGTGTGCGTGTGTGTGTGCGTGTGCATGTGTGCGTGTGTGTGGAAAAAGTGACCAGTCCCCCCCCCCCCCCCCCCACACACACACACACACACACCTTGGCAATTTCTGAACCATCTCTACGGAAACAAGCCGCGGCGCAGCTAGCCTAGCCTAGCCCACGCATTCCCCAGCCCACCGCCTCATTACTCCAGCGTTCCATTTAAAGCTTTGCTCTATGTATTATTAACGTCGGACACGTGAATCAAAGGAGCCTGTATCTCACCGCCTCTCTCCCTCCCTCCCTCCCTCCCTCCCTCCCTGGCCCCTGGTCCACGCTGCGTTGTTTTCGCCGTAATGAAAGGATTGTATATCTGTCTGTCTCTCCCGCTCTCTGGCACAGACCCTACACTACATCTACTAGAGAGAGAGAGAGAGAGAGAGAGAGAGAGAGAGAGACAGAGAGACAGAGACAGAGAGACAGAGAGACAGAGAGACAGAGAGACAGAGAGACAGAGAGACAGAGAGAGAGAGAGAGAGAGAGAGAGAGAGAGAGAGAGAGAGAGAGAGAGAGAGAGAGAGAGCGGAGGGGGGCGGTATTATAAATAACATAAATCAATAATAAATGATGCTGTATTTCACATA
>NC_137677.1:40706417-40725310 GCF_963989245.1 Nansenia antarctica
CTGCGATCTGTACGTTAGGTTTTGTTTACTGTAAACATGTCGTGTCTAATCACCATCGCTCCGAGTGGCAGCTTCCTTCGCCGCCTCTCTGCAAATTGGTGTGACATAGATTGTGCTCACGAGGCATCTTTTAGGGGTAATGGTTCACCCAAGCCCAAGGTTAAGGTTCAGACCTGGGTTTTTGGGTCATGGTTGGGGTTCATCCTTGGTTCAACAAAACAAAACAAAAAACACACTTAGTTCTATAGCCTGTTATATTAGGGCCTGTCAGCCTGTTCTATAGGGCCTATCTCGTATTTAAAGCACTGTACTTGCATTACGACGAATATTAGGGAACATTAAAAACATTAAACATTCACTGCTAGCATTTGCAAATAACTGAACACACACACACATATATATATATATATATATATATACTGTATATAGAGGAATATATATATATATAGAGAGAGAGAGAGAGAGAGAGAGAGAGAGAGAGAGAGAGAGAGAGAGAGAGAGAGAGAGAGAGAGAGAGAGAGAGAGAGAGAGAGAGAGAGAGAGAGAGAGAGACGGTTATCGTTTTTGGGAGTGGGAGGGAGATTCGGCCTTGTGTGTCCCTAGCCCCCCGGCCCTCTAGCCCCCACTGTGAAGCTCTCTCTCTCTCTCTCTCTCTCTCTCTCTCTCTCTCTCTCTCTCTCTCTCTCTCTCTCTCTCTCCCTCTCTCCCTCTCTCCGGTATGCTAATGTGGTAGCGCGGTTAGCCCCCTGAGTGGCCCGGCGTATTTAGCGGTGATTACACTGCCTCTCTCTGCGGGCGCCGCCTCTCGCCTGGCCTTTCAGCAGGCAGGATGAGAGCCTGTAATTGGGTATTCATTCCCCGAGCCCTGGCCGCATATCCCGCCAGCCATTGATCGCTGTGGTCCTCCTCCTCCTCCTCCCCTCGCTGTGCACTCACTGTTAATGGCACGCACACACACACACACACACACACACACACACACACACACAAGGAAGAGCATACAGTACTGCGGCCCAGGCCTTTTCAACGTGGCCAAACCCGTTGTGCACAGCGACGTGTGGAAGTGCTGTGTGTGTGTGTGTGTGATGAGGTGGGTTTGATGGAGGGTGTGGGGGGTCTAGGTGGGAGAGAAAGGCCTGGAATGTTCTGTAGTAGAGCTAACGAGTTGACACCGTTAGCTTTTGTGATTGTTGACTATGAGTGACGGATCCTGCTTTGGTTTGACGCTAAAATGTTCAGTATGTACATGTATATGTACAGTCTATACACGTGCGTGCGTATGTGTGCGTGCCCCAGGTTTGAGTGTTGGAATTCGGTACTTTGAATAAACATATCCACGTGTGACTTTTAGTGACTTTTTTGCGCTGTATCGTTCAAGATAGTGAGAGTACGACAGTTGGGAAACAGCGGGTGTGTGCGGGTGTGTGCGTATGGATCCAGGACTGGAAGAAACTGTAGGCTGCAGGGTGGAAGAAGTGAGGCCCCTGGTCACGTGGCGGTGTGGTGTTAATGAGTGTTTAGGCTGAGGATGTGGTGTTAATGAGTGTTTAGTCTGAGGATGTGGTGTTAATGAGTGTTTAGTCTGAGAATGTGGTGTTAATGAGTGTTTAGTCTGAGGATGTGGTGTTAATGAGTGTTTAGTCTGAGGTGTGGTGTTAATGAGTGTTTAGTCTGAGGTGTGGTGTTAATGAGTGTTTAGTTTGAGGATGTGGTGTTAATGAGTGTTTAGTCTGAGGTGTGGTGTTAATGAGTGTTTAGTCTGAGGATGTGGTGTTAATGAGTGTTTAGTCTGAGGATGTGGTGTTAATGAGTGTTTAGTCTGAGGTGTGGTGTTAATGAGTGTTTAGTCTGAGGTGTGGTGTTAATGAGTGTTTAGTCTGAGGTGTGGTGTTAATGAGTGTTTAGTCTGAGGATGTGGTGTTAATGAGTGTTTAGTCTGAGGATGTGGTGTTAATGAGTGTTTAGTCTCAGGGTGGAGCCGTGGTTGGAGGAGGACGGTGTTTGGGCTCAGTGCTGCGCCGGGCCGCCAGGCATTCTGGGTGTGAAATGACCCTCGGCTCTCTGGGAGGAAGGCCCGGGCCTCCACGAGGCTCTGACGAGCAGGAGGCTCAGCTACAGGCAGGAGGTAGAGGTGGTAGAACCAGGAGGAGTTAGGTAATCTAGAAGAAAGTCTTCCCAGAAGAGTGGAAGCTGTTATAGCAGCAAAGGTGGGACCAACTCCATATTAATGCCCATGGTTTTGGAATGAGAAGTTCAACAAGCACATTATGGGTGTGATGTTCGGGTGTCCCAATACCTTTATCGATATAGTATATCTAATGTATGTTGTTACAGGTACACAAAGTACCCGAGAAAGAGGCAGGAGAGAGAGGAAAGGATATAGAGAAAGACAATTCAATCACTAAATTGACCTGTTTATTGAGTAGCACACACTTGTGTGTAAACGCTTGTCAGACAGGTTTTCAGTCTGGGTTTAAAATGGCCCGTTTTCTCCAGCTGGGAGTTTCACTTTGAATCTCTGTTTGATTGAGTTTCCCAGGCGTGTCGCCGGAGGGCACTGCCAGGCGTCTAATTAAGCTGACAGGTGTTAGGTTGGCGTTAGGTTGGCGTTAGGTTGGTGTTAGGTCGGTGTTAGGTCGGTGTTAGGTCGGTGTTAGGTTGGTGTTAGGTTGGTGTTAGGTTGGTGTTAGGTCGGCGTTAGGTCGGTGTGTTAGGTGACCTCCGACATGACGCATCCGAAAGAGACACCGGACGGTAGGGATGGACGGTTTTTCGGTTAAACCGAAAACCGGGGTTTATAAAAATAGAAACGGTTTTTTATCAAAACCGTCTGAAACCGTCTTTTTTTTTTTTTTTTTTTTTTTTTTTTTTTGAAGAATAAAATAGAATAAGAATAAAACTGGAACATGTCACATGTTTGTCATGTGTGAAAATAACAATGATACAGTCTGAATCTGCCGCGCAATGAGTGAGAGGTTTGGTCAGTTGTGAAGAATAACTGAGGATTAATATCTAATTGGGATTATATTTAAGGGTAACGAATCACTCTATGGGAAAGATAGTTGCCTTCAGTTATTGGTAGATAGGAAAGTTTTTTTACAATTACTCGCTTACATTTAATAAGATCATTTTCGCTGCTCTCTGTAAAGCGCATTGGGTCACTTTTGTGAGAAATGCGCTATAGAAATAAAATGTGATTTGATTTGATATCAATCAATCAATCAAACTTTATTTATGTTCTATAGCACAAATCATGCATTGAATGTAACTCCAAGTGCAGTATTTACTAAACCACAATATAATAAAACAAGAGCTATACGGATCAAGAGTGTTTGTGCACAGCGCCACTGTGTGTGAAGGCGCTACTGAAAGTGATGACAGAACGCATGTCTCAGAAGATACGCGGTCACTTAGTGACGCAAAGGTAGTTCTGTATTTATCTCTATCTGTATTAGTACGTTTATTTTGAAAGCTCTATTTTGACAGCTCTACCATGGGCACTTTTATTTTGATGGGGCATTCTTTGTTGATTGACTTACGACAGTTCAGGACGAGTCAGTCTCGCGGCATGTGGTTTTTATGAAAAGCTTTAAGTATGTTCACTGCATAATTCTAAGTCTAATATTTCTGTGATTATTGAGCAGTATTCAAATATTTAAATACATTGAGCAGCAGCTGAAACTTTGTCTAAGAACCAAGATATTGAGAAAGCAGTTCATTCAATGAAGACGCTGTTCCAAGAGATGATCTTCCGTGCAGGCGTGCACCCTGGATCAGCGGAGCTGGTGTGTTAAGTGTTCATGTGCTTTCATGTATGGTGTAGCTTACAAAAGTCTGCCTTTCCACTTATATTTGTGAAACTAAGTAGCCTAAATGTGTTGCGACTGTGCTTACGGTGTTTTAATGGTGTTCGACATGAGTGTATTGTAGCAGTAGGGCTCAATTATTTGAAATTGGCGCTCTTTTTTTTCATTTTTTTTTCCAATTTTTTTTTTTTTTTTTTTTTTTTACTGTATTTTTCGGTTAACCGGAAAACCGCGGTTTTACTCTCTGACGGTTTTTCGGTTTCAATAATTGGAAACCGTCCATCCCTACCGGACGGTGGCGTTGGGGCTGGATACCCACTGTGTACCGCAAGTGACACCTTCCCTGATAACAACACCTTCCCTGATAATCACCTTCCCTGATAACAACACCTTCCCTGATAACAACACCTTCCCTGATAATCACCTTCCCTGATAACAACAGCTTCCCTGATAACAACTCTCCACTGGTAGGACACAGCATCCTGATACCCACTCGTGTTCCTGCTGAGCGACCACACTGATAAAGACAGTGATTTGTTGTAGTGATCTATATCAGACCTTCCCACCCTCGTCAGAGTCACGTTGGGGAAATGGCCGTCTTCCAGATACTCAGGGGTGAGTTGTTGCTCCCTGTATGCCTAACGACAGCTGAGAGTCTTTCACAGGCCTTCCCTGTTACCCACCATATCAGCATATCAGCCACTACTAGGACCTGGGCAACAACGCAAGCAAGCAGGAAAAAAGGGACCAACATTATATATTATAAAAGTATTCATAAATATATCATATTTTAGCCCACCTTCAGAGCACCGTTCCGTGGCTATGACAGTGTTTTCATCCATATAAAGGAGTGATATTGGGGCTGTCATACACTGCTGATTTACTCTCCGACCGTCACTGTGGACGGGAGGTGAGCTGTTCCACCTGCTCAGACAAAAGCCGCCTCTGAATACCACATCAAGCCTGTGTCCCCTTAGACGCCTCTGAATACCACATCAAGCCTCTGTCCCGACCCCTTAGACGCCTGTGGAAGTTGCGGAGCACTGGGCTGGTACAAGCAAAGATGACGGAAATTCCACCTGTCACCCGAAAGCAAGGTTGGGCTGCTCTGTATTGCATATCTGATGTAGGGGGGTGGGGGGGAAAATAATCCGGAACTTTGAGCGGCCATTTTGAATGACGCTTTTTTTGGGGGGGACGGTGTCGGAGGGTCAACACACGCCTCCTCCCTCCAGGCCGTTCCCAGCGGGTTCGGGGTCATCCGTGGCATTGGAGGGTGACTAGCGGGAGCCTCTTTTTTCCCGGGAGAACAAACGCCTCTCTGTAGCCACAGTGCGAGCGAGAGACTCCGGCGAGCGTCACTGCCATGCCATCTCCCCAACACATCAATAGCCGGGGGTCCGTCATCCACAAGGGCACGTAGGGGGCTGCCAAAGCCCTCGTTAGAGGAGATTTTTCTGGTGGTGGTGTACTGTCTCTCTCCTCCCTAAATATGCCTCCAACTATAAAGAGCTGTCAGTGGACGCAGAGGCTGGGAAAAGACATGGATGTTTGAGGGGGTGGAGGGAAGGCGTTGTACAAAGGGCTCGCTTGACCCGCTTTTCATCCAAACAAAGGTGGCGTTTGTTGGACCTGGCGGTTTGTTGTTTGTTTATGTGGGGGAAACCAATCGGCACGTGTAAAACTCATGGGTTGAAAGTTTCCTGCGTGCCGTCAGTAAACAAAACGGGTCTGCTAACTCGTGATTGGCAGACAGGAAGATGGCTGAACAAATTGGCAACAACAGCTACTGATTAGCTCCTGTTGGAAACGCCCAGTTGATATTTAGAGAAACAGACGGAAAGAGGGCAAGAGTGGTGGGGTTCAACTGTGAGACGGTTAAACGTATAGCAGCTGGGAAAAACTCCGGGATGGGGGGCGTACACACACACACACACACACACACACACAATGCAGCTCCAGCCTGTCTGTCTCAGCCACACCCTTCTCGGCCTTCGCTGCCCTGAGGGAGGTATAGCGTTGCATGCCTGTGCCGAAATCCTCTCATTGCCAATGGGACCCCCAGTCACTTCAACTCTGCCACCTCCCTATTGGTCATCTGGGAAGCCAGGGCATCTCTAATAGGACAGAGGCTTGTTCCTCCCGTTCCGGTGCACAGCATATCGATAACTGGCATCGGTCTTGGCACGGTGCCAGGTGGCACTCCTCAAGGGTAGAAATCGATCAGAGAAAGAGACGTCTATTTGATACATCACAATTTTTGGGAGTTTTCTAGTGGCTTTTCTTTCTGCCTCAGCTAAAAATGGTCCGAACAATATTCCACTATTTATATATTTGGACATATTATATACACTATCGTTCAAAAGTTTGGGGTCACCCAGACAATTTCATGTTTTCCATGAAAACTCACACTTTTATTTATCAAATGAGTTGCAAAATGAATAGAGAATAGTCAAGACATTGACAAGGTTAGAAATAATTATTTGTATTTGAAATAATAATTTTGTCCTTCAAACTTTGCTTTCGTCAAAGAATGCTCCCTTTGCAGCAAATTACAGCATTGCAGACCTTTGGCATTCTAGCTGTTAATTTGTTGAGGTAATCTGAAGAAATTTCACCCCACGCTTCCTGAAGCACCTCCCACAAGTTGGATTGGCTTGATGGGCACTTCTTGCGTACCATACGGTCAAGCTGCTCCCACAACAGCTCAATGGGGTTGAGATCTGGTGACTCCGCTGGCCACTCCATTACAGACAGAATACTAGCTGCCGGCTTCTTCCCTAAATAGTTCTTGCATAATTTGGAGGTGTGCTTTGGGTCATTGTCCTGTTGTAGGAGGAAATTGGCTCCAATCAAGCGCTGTCCACAGGGTATGGCATAGCGTTGCAAAATTGAGTGATAGCCTTCCTTATTCAAAATCCCTTCTACCTTGTACAAATCTCCCACGTTACCAGCACCAAAGCAGCCCCAGACCATCACGTTACCTCCACCATGCTTGGCAGATGGCGTCAGGCACTCTTCCAGCATCTTTTCACTTGTTCTGCGTCTTCTCACAATGTTCTTCTGTGTGATCCAAACACCTCAAACTTCGATTTGTCTGTCCATAACACTTTTTTCCAATCTTCCTCTGTCCAATATCTGTGTTCTTTTGCCCATATTAATATTTTCCTTTTATTGGCCAGTCTCAGATATGGCCTTTTCTTTGCCACTCTGCCTAGAAGGCCAGCATCCTGGAGTCGCCTCTTCACTGTAGACGTTGACACTGGCTTTTGCGGGTACCATTTAATGAAGCTGCCAGTTCAGGACCTGTGAGGCGTCTATTTCTCAAACTAGAGACTCTAATGTACATGTCTTCTTGCTCAGTTGTGCACCGGGGCCTCCCACTTCTCTTTCTACTCTAGTTAGAGCCTGTTTGTGCTGTTCTTTGAAGGGAGTAGTACACACCGTTGTAGGAAATGTTCAGTTTCTTGGCAATTTCTCACATGGAATAGCCTTCATTTCTAAGAACAAGAATAGACTGTCGAGTTTCATATGACAGTTATCTTTTTCTGGCCATTTTGAGAGTATAATCGAACCCACAAATGTGATGTCCAGATACTCAACTAGCTCAAAGGGAGGCCATTTGTATAGCTTCTCTAACCAGCAAAACCGTTTTCAGCTGTGCTATCGTAATTGCACAAGGGTTTTCAAGGTTTGTCTAATCATCCATTAGCTTTTTAACGCGATTAGCGAACACAATGTACCATTAGAACACTGGAGTGACGGTTGCTGGAAATGGGCCTCTATACACCTATGTAGATATTCCATTAAAAAACAGATGTTTGCAGCTAGAATAGTCATTTTCCACATTAACAATGCATAGAGTGTATTTCTGATTAATTTAATATTATCTTGATTGAAAAAAACAGTGCTTTTCTTTAAAAAATAAGAACATTTCTAAGTGACCCCAAACTTTTGAACGGTAGTGTATATACTGTATATATATATGTGTGTGTTATTCCTCTGCAAATACGAATCCTCTCTCTATCTCTGAATGCCCGTTCCGTGCTCATGTGGCTGATGTGTACGGGTTGTTGTGTGGTTGCCGTGCGTGTTGACAACTAGTTGTCGCTAACCCTAACCCTATCCTAAGCATGTTGTTTTTGCGTGGTCGGCCCTACTGTATATGTGTGTTTTTAAGAGCTGGGTCGACCTAAGCTTGCCCACATGCGACATCAAGTGCGGGAGGGACCGCAGCATCAGCCTCTTTGAGCAGGGGGCGTATGTCACACTGTGAGTCGTACGGGCGACTGAGGATTACCCAGTAAATGCACTGAAAGATAAGTATAGTGTAGCCTAGGTCCATGATAGACAGTGTTACTATAGTGTGATTGCGTTTGCAATTGTCAGTAGCTATTCGAGTAGCGTGCGTGTGTGTGGAGAAATCCGCAGGACCACTTTGCGGGTCTGATTGAGGTATGATGTATGAGCAGCCGGTGTGCTGTGTCCCTTCCCACAATGCAGCGGGGCCTCATGCTGTCATCCCAGGGAATCCATCTCCATCAGCTACAGTCACATGGCTCCCTCTGTCAGTGTCACACCTCTGCAGAACACACACACACCACGCACACACACGCACACACACACACACACACACACACACACACACACACACACACACACACACACAGGGTAAGTGTTGTGCGTGTCAGCAAATCCCCGCAGCTAAAGTCATGTTGCAGGGAGATTGTTTTTGCTCTTGTTGCCATGTGACATCATTTGACCCCAGAGTGTGTGTGTGTGTGTGTGTTTGTGTGTTTGTGTGTGTGTGTGTGTGTGTGTTTGTGTGTGTGTGTATGTGTGTGTGTGTGTGTGTGTGTGTGTGTGTGTGCACTCAAACTGCAGCTCAGAGAACCAAGGCCAGAGTGTGTGTGTGTGTGTGTGTGTGTGTGTGTGTGTGTGTGTGTGTGTGTGGAGGATGCTGTACAGGACAGGCCAGTGATTCCGAGCGTCCCAGCTGAGCAGCTTAGAAGGCCATACAGTAGAGGACAGCCAGGACGTCTGGGCATGGGGGAACTTGGATTTCCAACAGCCTCAAAAGCTGCACTCAGTTTCTCTCTGAACAGCCGTGTGGTGTGTGCCACCTCTCTCTCTCTCTCCCTCCCTCTCTCTCTCTTTCTCTCCCTCCCTCTCTCTCGTTCTCTCTCTTTCCCTCCCTCTCTCTCTCTCTCTTTCTCTCCCTCTCTCTTTCTCTCCCTCCCTCTCTCTCTCTCTCCCTCTCTCCCCTCTCTCTCTCTCTCTCTCTCTCTCTCTCTCTCTCTCTCTCTCTCTCTCTCTCTCTCTCCCTCCCTCTCTGACCCATTTGTATGTGTGTTTATCTGTTATATAACCAAGAGAGACCGGTCCAAGTCAGACGTCACATACATGTACTGTAGTTACTGTAAGTACTGGATCAGCAGAATAAACAGGAGTTTGTTTTTGTTTGTGGGTGCGGGGGGGTTTGGTGAATGAGTGGATGCGTGCGTCAGCGTCTTGCTTTGAGCTTGATGGTACAGTCATGCTGCAATGGTAAATTGGTCTAAAATTGGTTGTGGTTGCGATGTTACGAGTGTTATCCGGGGCACTTGCTTGATTATGAATGCCTGCCGAATTCGTTTAGGAGTGATCTTCCGCCACCGTCCTTATCTCTGACCACTTCACGCCGGTTCCACAGGAAGTCGTTGACTCTAAAGTAGCTTCCTGTCCCACCCCGTCAAGCACGGGGGTCCGTGTCCCATTCAACCCACTCCTGCCTCAATGCCTCCGTTGTCAAACCCCCCCCCCCCACACCCCCTCCCTCCCCTTCTGCGCCACCAAGCCGCTCTTCGTGGGGGCTATTTCGTGACGAGGGTGAAGGGGTGAAAAGGAGCAGTAATTCTGCTCTCCTCGTCTCTTGCCTGCGTGTATAAACCCTGTGACCTTTGGAGGGGGGGGTGGGGGGGTGGGACTCTTTTGTCTGCTCCTGAACCCTACAGAGAAGGGGTCACGGTGGCGCTCTCTTCCCGTTGGCGTTTGGCTGCGAAGGGGATTAGTGGCTCGCTGGGAGCTGACACAGTGGTGGGCAGGACTTCCTTTTTTTTTTTTTTAAACACATATCTCGGTCACCCCCACCACACACAAACGCACACACACACACACACACACACACACACACACACACACACACACACTCTCATTTTGTTCCTCACCTCACCTATCCTCCTAACATGACAGAAACTCCTACCGTGGTGAGGCTCACAATAGTGGGTAGAAGGACAGGGGTTATATGCTCTCTCTCTTCCTTGTTTTCGTCAAGAGTCTAGCTGCAGCTTCTCAATTGTAATTTTTTTAGGAAGGCCAGTAAAAAGAGCATTTCACTAATCAAGTCTGCTCGATACAAAAGCATTAACACTAGAACAGCCATGAGCCGTCAGTAAATAAAAATGTGCACTCGATCAAATTTCACGACCCTCCTTTTATGACTTTTCCTAGATATGTGCGTTCTACCACCCAGTATCCTTACATTTTCAAAATCACATCAGGATAAGCTAATATAAAGCTATTTTGCCGGAAGCAGGCTAATTTACAAGCGGCCAACTAGTGGTCGTTGTGTGTAAATAGCAGCTTAAGCATTGTAAAGAGACCCCCCCATTTGACCCCCGAGGGGGCTCTTTTAGTAGGTAAAAAAGGCACAGCTGTTCTAGTGTTAATTAGCCTCTTAGCATCCTGTTGGGTTAAAAAAAGAACCCTGGCTATATTTCTCAGGTGAAAGAACGCTGTCTTGGTCACCCTATTTATGTGGAGTTCAAATCTCTGGTCGGAATCCAATTCTACACCCAGGTTTGTTACTTCCGATTTTATCTGATGGGCCAGATTTTCAAGTCTTTTTGAGAGTATATCTCTTTTGTTCTTGGGTCCAACCAAGATAATCTCTTTTTTTATCCTCATTTAGTTTCCAAAAGTTATTATTCATCCATTGATTGATTTCAGATAAACAGGCAGTCATGGAGCTTAAGGCACTCAGATCGTTCAGCTTCAGGGAAATGTACAACTGCCAGTATCGTCAGCGTAACTATGAAAGCTGACATTGTGTTCTCTGATGATATTACCTAAGGGCAACATGCAATGAAAAAAGAAGGGAACCAAGACAGCTTCCTTGTGCAACCCCAAAAGAGACGTCATATCTCTCTGACTCGTAGGGCCCTATTATGCACTTCATAAGTCTTAAGCAATAAGACGAGGCGGTAGATCTAAACTTAAGACGTGGAGGCGTGGTCAAGGCCACTTTGCTATTATGCGTCCGGTAGTGGGCGCCTAAGACCCGGCGCTAAGCCCAGAAATTAGTCATGGGTGTGTTTTGGGCGTCTTCTCAATCAACCCAATCAGCGTGCCAGGTGCCATTCCCTTTAAGAACCGGCTGCGTTAAGTCATAAGCGCTATGCTATTATGCAGTTCATAGGCGCTAGACTTCATGTACGTTTTGAAACATGAGCGCGCCTCCGCGGTTTGCGCATGCGCGCTGACCCACTTCTTAAGAAGTCGGTCGGCGCGCATGCGCAAACCGCGGAGGCGCGCTCGTGTTTCAAAACGTGCATGACGTCTAGCGCCTAAGAACTTTTCAAACCACTTCTTAGCGCTAGGCGCAAAGTCAGATCGCATAATAGCAGGGGCGCCTAGCGCACTTCATTAACATATGAACACTCCCACAATGAGTAATATATGCACGGGAGTCTTACGTCTTATGTGTGGGCGCCTAGCGACACCTGCATAATAGCAGTAGCGCGTATGAAGCGCATAATAAGGGTGGCAGTAGGTCTTAACCTGGCGGTGCGTCTTAATTAAGACTTAAGACGGCAAGTTAAGAAGTGCATAATAGGGCCCGTAGTCTCTTAGACTAATATAGAATAGCCTCTCTGTAAGGTATGTTGGGAATCAGTTTAGCACACAATCCAAGAGACCAACCCATTTGTCCAGATGATCCAAACCAGTTGATCACAGAGAAGGATCACATTGGCACAGCGTTCCCTCCAGCACACCGCACCTCATCGCTCAAACACATACGACGAGGACACTGTCTAACCCCCTCCCTCTCTTCCCCTCCCCTCCCCTCTCCCCCCCCTCTAGTGGACGTGAGCGCGGCGCTGCCCTTGCAGGTGCCCCCCGCCGCCATCCCCATGGACCTGCGCATGGACCACCACCAGCACCAGCCCCCCCCCCCGCTGCCCACGTTCGTCCTGGGGCCCCCCCTGCACGGAGGAGGAGGAGGGCCGGACCCTGGCCTGGGAGGAGGAGGAGGAGGAGGAGGAGGGGGGGGAGGAGGGCAGGCCTCAGGTCAGCGTGAGCAGCAGTTGCAGCAGGAGCTGCTGGCGCTGAAACACAAGCAGCAGGTCCAGAGGCAGCTGCTGATCGCAGAGTTCCAGAGGCAGCACGAGCAGCTGTCCCGCCAGCACGAGGCCCAGCTACAGGAGCACGTCAAGGTGAGGGGGGGGGGGGGGGGGGGGAGCGGTGGGGCAGGGGGGCTGGGGGTGTGCCACGAGACGGACGGGTGTGTGTGGTGTGTCTGTGTCTGTGTGTGTGGGGGGGGTTGTATGTATGTGTGTGTGTGTGTGTGTGTGGGGGAGGGGGGTGTTGGTGTGTGTGTGTGTGTGTGTGTGTGCGTGTGTGCGGGCGGGCGGGTGGGCGGCCCACCGACTTGTCCATGTTAAAGGTGTGGTACAGAGTGTGTGTGTCTAGTGACAGTGGCACTCTATGTCAAGTGTACGTGCGTGCGTGTGTGCACGGGACCCACCGACTGGTCCATGTTAAAGTGTGTGTGTGTATGTGTGTGTGTGTAATGCCCGGCTGCTATCAAGCTTGCAGGCCAGCATTTAGCTTTTTTCGAGGGATCTGTTCTCACCTTATCACTTTGTTTCTCCAACCCCCCCCCCTCCCTCCCTCCATCCTTCCCCACTCTCTCTCCCCTCCCTCCCACCCCCCTCCCTTCCTCCCTCCCTCCCTCCCCATGGCTTCTTCCAGGGCTGTGTGAGGATGTGGATGTGTGTGTAAAGCCTTTGATTGCAGCAGGGAATCTGTGCTCAGCAGAATACCAATGTGCTGTGGTCAGGACCGGGAGGATGGGGGGTGGGTGTGTGTCTGTGTGTCTGTATGCACGTGCAGTGGTGTAACCAGATCTTTCGGCTGCATAGAGCTGCTTTGCCGATCTCCATGGGAACCCAGTCCTTGGGAAACAGTGTGTGTGTGTGTGTGTGCGTGTGTGTGTTTGTGTGTGCGACCCTGTGTGTGTGTGTGTGTGTGTTTGTGTGTGCGACCCTGTGTGTGTGTGTGTGTGTGTGCGACCCTGTATGTGTGTTTTAGAAAGGACTCAGCAAACAGGCCTCCCCGGAGTTGCCACGGTCACAGAGCCAGCCAATGGGAGAGAGGCAACCCAGGCTAAAAATAGCTCATTCCAAACGCTCCAGTCAGAGTGGCCGCTCGGCCTACTTGATTGACACATGGCTAGCTTTGCTTTCTGCCTTGACAGTTTGCTCACTCCACGGTTTCTACTCTTGTTCTATTCAATTGAATGGAACACCCACCTGTACTGGTGTGTCTGGCCATTCAGGACCATACCATACCTTCAACCTCTTTCCCTGGATTTCATTTGTTGAAGAGATAAGAGAAAGATCTCTGTCCAAATGTTTGTTTTTATGAAGTCATAGTCCTGTGTGTGTGTGTGTGTGTGTGTGTGTGTGTGTGTGTCTGTGTGTGTGTGAGTTGTGGAATACAAGCAAAGCAGTTGAGTGTGAATGTCTGTCGGGGCGGGCCGGAGAGCTTTGCCAGGAAGAGACCGGGACTGAGAATCTTTATTTTGTTTGATAATTCTGCTAATTTAATTGACAGCATGAAATGATTTGACAAGTCTATCGAACCGTTGGTAACCATTTCCTGTTTTCTCTACCCACACCGCTCTCACTCCCTCCCTCCCTCCCTCCTCTCCACATCCCTCCCTCCTCTTTCCCTCCCTATCTCCCTCCCTCCCTCCTTCCCTCACTCCCTCCTTCCATCCCTCCCTCCCTCCCTCCCTCCTCTCCACATCCCTCCCTCCCTCCCTCCTTTCCACATCCCTCCCTCCTCTTTCCCTCCCTCTCTCCCTCCCTCCCTCCTTCCATCCATCCCTCCCTCCTTCCATCCCTCCCTCCCTCCCGCCATCCCTCCCTCTCTCCTTCCATCCCTTCCCTTTCCCTCCTCTCTCACTCCCCTTTCCCTCCCACTCTCCTCTTTCCCTCCCACTCTCCTCTTTCCCTCCCTCCATCCCTGCCTCCCTCCCCTTCCCCAGCACCAGCAGGACCTCCTGGCCCTGAAGCATCAACAGGAGCTGCTGGAGCACCAGAGGAAGATGGAGCGCCACCGTCACGAGCAGGAGCTGGAGAAGCAGCAAAGGGAGCAGAAGCTGCTGCTGCTGAAGAACAAAGAGCGCGGCCAGGAGAGTGAGTTAGCTAGATAACCTGCTACGTCATCTGTGGCTACCGCTAGTACGACTGAGTTAGCTAACCTGCTACGTTTATCTGTGGCTAGCACTACAGTACGTCATCACTGTCGAACACCGACGTCAGTGACTCACCGGTGTAGCAGTGGCTTCTGCTGCTTTACCACGGGGCTACATGATGCAACATCATTGTTATGCGTACGGCTACATTATCTGTAGAAGGGCCGGTGGAGCACTCTCTGGTTCGCAGGGAAAACTGTATCATTTAGTCATGACGGACATGGAGTCAAAAGTACCAGAGACCTTGGGTGCCAGAGCTACCTAGCGCTTTAGATAACATCCATTGAAAAATACACAAAAATTATTACCCAGCTCGATAGCCGGGATCTGAGACGAAGAACACCAATACCAGACCCATCATCAGCAAAGCAGAGAAATATATACTGTAGACTAAATGGACCCGCAGTGACAAATCGATCAGCATAAAACCGTCCGACCAACGGGGTGCTGTTGTCATTCAAGACTGCGCTGACTATCGACCGGTAGTCCTCTGGCTGGACAAGAAACAGTTTCTAGAAGAAATGGCCCTCCAGCCCCCCAGGAGCACACATGTACAGTATACCAAGAGGTCGTTGATGAAGGTCTCCCGCAAGGGGCATATCGGACCATATAAAGGGACCATAGATTCCGACTCAGTCCCTACGCTGTTGTCCCAGGGTTCTCCACTCGTTCTGCCTCATATCCCCCAAAATGAACCCCCCTGCCCAGGCCTCCCCTGTGGTGAGTGACAGAACCCCCCTCCTAAAACCCCTCTCAATGTTTTTGACTCTTTCATTTTCATCAGTTTTTTGTCAAAGTCCCTGAGACTTCAGCGGACCGTGATCGTTCGACTCTCAAGACGACACACTCTAACCCTAACCCTAACCCGCTGCTGAGATCACGACGGCCACCCTCGATACGGAAGCGCTCGCCACCGACGTGCCTGAGACCGATGCTGCTGTTCTATCATCGTGATGTAATCAGAGAGACACGCTGACACGAGAATCCCCACGACGCCTTTGTTGTGAGGCATACTGTGCTAGCCCTGTCAAATCATTGTTTGGCCTTTGATGGTGAGTCTGCCTGACAGACTAAAGGCACATCCATCAATCAATCAATGTGTTATTTTGGCTTAGATGCATTAGATGCTTAGACAAGGGTGAATTTGTCATAATGGCAGTCGACATGAAGACCTGCTTCAGGGAACACGACTACGGCCACCATGAGCTGCAGCACACGTGTGCGAGAGCGCGGTTACAGTTTCTTGAGCTGTGTAGTTTTATTGAGTTTTAATGAGTTAATACCAATTTCATGTGAATAGCTGCAATGGAAATATGTTGAATTATTACTTTTTTTTAATGTGCTGGGTTAGTTTAGTATACTTGTTTCCCCCACTGTACATTATGTGTATGTAATGCTACATTATCTGTAGCTCTACAGCGACTAGTGCGACATTGTTCTGATGAGGATGGTTTCAATAATAGGAACAGGGGTTGCAGAGAAACATTAGAGAGCAGACACCGCAGCTGTTCACCAACGAAAGAGCGCAGCCAGGAGAGTCGTTGAGTAACGCTGCATTATCAGTGGCTGTGTGTGTTGTGATATTAGTGGTATTAGCCATCTCCATAAAAGCTCCACAACGCTACCTCTCTCTCTCTCTCTCTCTCTCTCTCTCTCTCTCTCTCTCTCTCTCACAAACATTGTCCCTAACAGGACACCATCAAGACACTTCCTTAACACTCTCTCTCTCTCTCCCTCTCTGTCTCCATGCTGCTCTCTGACTGTGTGCCAGTGTAGAGCAGAAACTGCCCCTGCCTCAGCCACCGAGAACTGGTCCAGACGCAAATGTCACAACAGCGCTTTTCAAGCTCACGTCGTTAAGGGCACCCTGACCTAGTGCGTCAATGTTCCATTGAAAGGCTACGCTAGCCTAGCCTAGCCTAGCCCAGAGTGGAGTGTACAGAGTCTGTTCAACTGTCTACCATGTCTACCATGTTACCATCTACTATGGCAATCCATGACAATACCATGTATATTCATATTGTAGCTAACGCGTGCGACATGGCACCCTAGAATGTTCTGAGTTTAGCATACAGGCTAGGTTTTCACTTGTATTGAGTCATGGATGCTAAACAGTGGGAGCTTTGTTAAGTGCTGCACTAAATTGCCTAGAAGGCAGTGTCATAAAAGCCAATTTGCCTCAGTGGCAAGGCGTACAAATTGGGATGTCAGCACTTCTGCCCACAATGTGATTTAAAATGCGTGTGTGCATTAGCAGTCACGTCGCATTCTCTGATCTGCCGTCCCCGTCCACCGCCCGTGACATGTTAGTCACCTGTTGCCAGTTTCCAACTTCTTTCTCTGGGTTTGTTTCTTCTATCTCTGACACACATTTAAGCCATACACACACCTCCACACACACCTACACGCACACACACACGCACGCACTCGCTCACCTCATTCTCTCTCTCTCTCATTCTCTCTCATTCTCTCTCTCTCTCTCATTCTCTCTCATTCTCTCTCTCTCTCTCTCTCTCTCTCTCTCTCTCTCTCTCTCTCTCTCTCTTTCACACACACACACACAAACCCTGGCAGGGATTGAATCTGGGTCTGAGCAGAGACGTGTGATCTCTCTTATCACCTCCAGTAGACACACACTTGTACATTGATTTTCTCTGTTTCATATTTGTCTTCCAAACCACACAGAAGCACCCTATCTTTCTGTTTCATCTGTCTCTCTAATACACCCTATCTTTCTGTTGGATCTCTCTCTCTCTCTCTATCCCTTTGAAGACTTGTTTACCGGGTGTGAAGGTGGGGTGGTAATAGTGTGAGAAAACACCTTGTCAAGAGTCATTTAATAACTTATACACACACACACACACACACGCACACACACCAGAAAAGCCCATGTAACTGTGGGATGGGAAATCTGTGCATCAGTCAGCCCCTCTCAGATCTCAGATCAGCAGGACAGGTCTCAGATCAGCAGGACAGATCTCAACATCAGGTCTTGTCTGTGATGACCAGTAACCATACACTAGTCCATGTTGCCATCTTCATTCACCAAAATGCTCTAGTCCCTAGTTTGGTCTGTCTGTCGGTCTGTCCCTAGAACAGTTTCAAAAGCCTTTGTTTCATGTTATCTTAATGAACGAACACCCTCAGAACCCTCTCTATACCCACAGTGGTACAGACTAGTACGGAGGAGTAGTACATGGTACAGGACCGGCGGCTGTGGCGCAGGAGGTAGAGTCGCCGTCTAATGATCGCACAGTTGGCAGATCGGCGGTTCGAGCCCCGGCTGTCCACATGTCGAAGTGTCCTTGGGCAAGACACTGAACCCCAAATTGCTCCCATTGAGCGGGCCGGCGCCTTGCATGGAAGCTTGCCGCCATTGGTGTGTGAATGTGTGTGTGAATGGGTGAATGAGAGGCCGTGGTAAAGCGCTTTGGATAAAGGCGCTTTGGATAAGTGCAGTCCATTTACCATCCATTAGTAACAGCTATTGAACTAGTTTTTATAGGCTGTTTGTCGTGGTCTCTGTGCTGCTGGTACGACCCCTGACCTTGGGGAACCCCTTATCCCCCCCCTCAGGTGCGGTGGCCAGTACGGAGGTGAAGATGCGCCTGCAGGAGTTTGTCCTGAACAAGAAGAAGGCTCTGGCCCAGCGCAGCCTCAACCACTGCATGCCCAACGACCCACGCTACTGGTACGGGTGAGTATCTGACCCCTGACCCCTACCCTCACCCACCCTGACCCCTACCCCCACCCTGACCCCTACCCTCACTCACCCTGACCCCACCCTCACCCCTACCCTCACCCTGACCCCTATCCCCACCCTGACCCCTACCCTCACCCATCTTGACCCCTACCCTCACCCACCCTGACCCCTACCCCCACCCTGACCCATACCCCCACCCTGACCCCTACCCTCACCCACCCTGACCCCTACCCCCACCCTGACCCCTACCCTCACCCACCCTGACCCCTACCCCTCACCTCACCTTTCATATACAGTATACAGTGCAACTAAATGCTTAAGGCGGAACAACTCCACATCAGCAATGAATGAATGAATGAATGGTCTTTATTGTCATTGCTACAGTACAGGTACCAAACAACGAAATTTAGGAGGGGTGGCTCCCCTGGTGTTAGGAAAAAAAAGAAAAAAAAAACAGAAGGGAAGGAGCTGGTTTACATAAATAAAGGCTATGTACTGTACTATGTACAATACAGTGTAATACGTGTAAAATGTTAACATAAATATAAGCACTAAAAGTAGTAACAGTAAATACAGTATATAATATGCTCACAAATTAGCAGCACATTATTGAAAGGGTAAGGTTTCCTAAGTAGCAGGGGGCCTCTGTTTGTAGTTTGTGATTGAGGGTTTCTGTTCTTTGAGTTTTGTGAGAAAGAGAGAGAGAGAGGGAGGGAGGGAGGGAGGGAGAGGGAGGAGGAGGGGGAAGAAGAAGAAGAAGAAGAAGAAGAAGAAAAGAAAGAGGATGCCACCTCTCCTGCTCTGTATATATTTGAAGAGGTTGTAGGCTGCCGAACATTTTTCTCAGGCGAGAGATAAGACA